>NC_060060.1:31483132-31791191 GCF_020283565.1 Trifolium pratense | reverse complement strand
TCCCCTATGTAATAAGGCTATAGTACAGTACCACTAAGCCACTATTTGACAACATTTTATACTAAATAGTGTATTGCGAAACATTAGGGGTTTGTCCAAATCATGCTATGCTATAGTATAGTGCCGCTATAGCTGCTATTTAACAACACTTATAAGTAACTTTTTTTTATAAGAAAATGATTAAGATGATGATATAATAACACTTACAGGATCATAGCTCTGAGCAAGTATATAATCAAGTGCTGCATCTGTAACTGCCAATGCAACTCCTTTCTCAGCAAGACGATTAGCTACATCCTTCATTTGCAACCTTGAAACCTTCCTCAATTGCTCGTGAGAAAGAGGATCGAATACAACTACTTCGTCCAGACGATTCAACAATTCTGGCCTGAAATGCTTTCGTACTTCCTGCATTACTTGGTTGCGAGCAACTTCCATGGTACATTTTCCTGAAAGTCCACTTAGGAGATACTCAGCGCCGAGGTTTGAAGTCATGATAATGACTGTGTTCCTAAAATCCACAGTTCTGCCTTGTCCATCAGTTAATCTCCCATCATCTAAGACTTGAAGTAGTGTGTTGAATACAGATGTATGCGCTTTCTCCACTTCATCAAACAGTACCACGCTGTATGGCCTTCTCCTTACAGATTCAGTTAATTGTCCGCCTTCCTCATGTCCGACATACCTAAAAATTCAATTCAAAATAAGGAAGAGAGACACAGGATGCATATTTTAAACTCAAATTTAGTGAAAGACCGACTTTGCAACGAAAAGTACAAGGAGAGAAAAATTTAAGTTATTATAAGGGCCGTTGTTTCTCAGGACATTCAAAATCTCAGAACCGGTCTTGTTTATCTCCAAGCATTAATTTAGGCTTTCACTATAATGAAATTCAGCAGCTGCTAATCCAATAACTTACCCTGGTGGTGCACCGATCAATCTTGATACAGAGTGTTGTTCCATGTATTCCGACATGTCCATTCTAACCATCTGATTTTCATTATCAAAAAATTCTTCAGCAAGAGCCTTGGCAAGTTCTGTTTTACCAACACCAGTTGGACCGAGGAATAGGAAGGAACCAGTTGGTTGTTGAGGTCTTCCTAAACCGGCTCTTGATCTCAATACAGCCTCAGCAACAGCATCAACTGCTTGGTTTTGTCCCACAATTCTATTGTGCAATCTCTCACCAAGTCTGACCAACCTTTCTATCTCATTTTGGCCGAGCCGGGTCACTGGTATACCCGTCCATCGGCTAACAACCTCAGCTATTTGGTCTGGTCCAACAGTTTCTGTCAACATCAAGTTCTCCCCATCAGTGCTACCTTCAAGCTGTTTAATTGCATTTTCCACCTCGTCGATTGCACCATAACGTAGGTCTGCAGCTCTTGCAAGATCATACCTCCTCTCGGCCTCCTCTAAAGACAAGATCAGCTCTTCACGTTTCTGCTTCAGCCTTCGTTTCTCATTGATCCTCTCATTCTCTTTACTATGCTTTGTCTTCAGAGGTTGAAGCTTGTCTCTTAAGTCACCAAGTTCTTTCCGCACCTACAAATAATATCAACAATGAACCATCCAAGTAAGTCAAAAGTAAATAAAAACTAATCTATACTGTGAAAAATACAGTTTAAAACCATTGTCTCACAATTGCAGAAGCACAACGATAATATATTATAAACTTAAGGTTAAATGAATAATATTTGATTAGTAGTGTCAATCAATCGATAAATAAATTTTAATTGTCAAATACATCATCAAAACTTACAAGTTAAAACAAAAACTCAACATCCATACTTACATCTACAAGACGAGCTTTGCTAGCTTTGTCGTCCTCTTTTTCGAGAGCATGAAGTTCCACTTCCAATTGCATTATCTTCCTTTCAAGGATGTCAATTTCCTCTGGCTGACTATCAAGTTGAACTTTAACATTTGCACAAGCCTCGTCAACTAAATCAATTGCCTTGTCAGGAAGTTGACGTCCTTAACAAACAAAAAACACAAACATACCATCTGTTACCAAAACCATCCACATTCAATACATAGATAATTATAGTTAATATAAACAGAAACAATCATCAATCAAGAGAGTACAAAGAGCACGCATACCAGATATGTACCGACTAGACAACTGAGCTGCAACAACAATTGCGCGATCTTGAATTCTAACACCATGATAACCCTCATATTTCTCTTTTAATCCACGAAGAATACTGATGGTATCAGGCACACTAGGTTCATCAACATAAACCTGTTGAAACCTTCTTTCAAATGCTGCATCCTTTTCAACATATTTCCTATATTCATCAAGTGTTGTTGCACCAATGCATCTAAGTTGGCCGCGAGCAAGCATAGGTTTGAAAAGGTTAGCAGCATCCATTGCTCCTTGAGTTCGACCAGCACCAAGAACAAGATGAATTTCATCAAGGAAAAGAACAACCTTCCCTTCGGCATCTTCCACTTCTTTTAAAACTGTCTTCAACCTCTCTTCAAATTCTCCCAAATACTTAGCACCAGCAACTAATGCTCCCATATCCAAAGCAATTAACCGTACATCAGATAGATCTCTAGGAATATCTCCTTTAACTATTCTCTGAGCCAACCCTTCAACAACAGCTGTTTTACCAACACCTGGCTCACCTATAAGTACAGGATTGTTCTTAGTCCTTCTTGACAATATCCTCACAACCCTTCTTATCTCTTCATCGCGTCCAATAACAGGATCAAGTTTACCTGCTTGTTCAACCAAGTCTCTACCATAAAGTTTCAAAGCTTGAATTGTGTCACCATAAGCACTATCACCTTTCTCCCCTTCCTTAGCACGCTGCTTTTCGACCTCCGATTTAACGTTAGAAACATCCACATTAGATTGCTTCAAAAAGTCTTCAATTTGAGAATCCTCAAGAAGTCCCAATATCAATTGATCAACTCCTAAATGAGTGTCGCCGCATGACTTCTGTGCTACCTGTGCTCTCTTCATGACATTCATAAGCGAAGTACTTGCAGGTACATCATTTGGCGGAGGAGATTGAGTAGGCAGTTTCTTCAATGATTGTTTTATTACTCTATCGAAAGCGCGTGCAGATTCTTGACCACCAACATTGGAAATTGCTTGAAAAAATATACCATTGGGTTCAGAAATTAGAGTTGATGCAAGGTGTAGGGGATTCAGCAGAACATGTCCTGAAGTTATTGCTAGTTCATGAGCACTGGCAACTGCTTCATTTGTTTTTTGAGTAAACGTTTCTGGATTAATCATTTTTTACCTACTACAACACCAAAAAATATGCAAAATAAATAAATAAAAATACTAACTTGACCAAAGAATCATATATTTGTGAACAAAAAAAAGAAGACCTAAAACACATGCATGTTTGTTGTTGCATAGAATCATTGGAACCACCGTGATTTTGCAAAAACTATACCATAGTCACTCATATTATTAAATTTATGTTAATTGATATTATCAATCTGAAGTTTATATTAATCATAAATTAAGAGTCAAATTTCCATCAATGAAAAGTTGAGTGTAGACTGATAGCACATGAGTTTTGTGTATCATAGAGAGAAAACAAGTCACACATCAGAAGTGTACTTAGGTTCCTAAAGCAGTGGTTCGCCGGTACTTAGTTAGATTTAATGAATTCAAAGAGAATTTCGACGAACCAATTCTCAAAAGTACCGCGAACCGGTAGGCGCGAACCTTCGCGGTTCTTCACCTTTTGGGAGAATTATGTGACTATGAACTATACTCTGATTTTATTTTATTTTTGTTGCAAAATCATAGTGATTGGTGGCTCACTGGGATTCTAATACTTGTCGTGATACCAAGCATAGAGTAAATCATTGATCCGGTAAAAACCCTACTTAACTAAAACCATTGTGTCAAACCGAAATGCTATGTTCTTTTCTCGCAACTTACTATATTGTTCTATGTTATTTCTATGTTTTTGCTGATAAACAACCAATAACAAGTTGACAGAAAACATAGAAAAACGACTCTCACTTTCTGTGTTTGATAGTATTTACTTTTCAATCAGTTTTACATTATAATATTTGAAGGGAAAAAAAGGCACCAACAAAAACAAAGGGTGTTGAAACATAATAATAAGAGTTTAAGGAAAGCATGTATTGAAAACATAATAAGAGTTTAAGGTTACCTTAGATTGCAAAAGAAAACTTCAAAAGATGAAGTGAGTTTTATTTCTGGATGGAACAATTTTTTTGGTCAGATTATACTTACCTCGCAGCAGAAGTACTCCGAACTACTGGGGTTTCTCCCCCCTAAACGATAAAAAATGAAAAGTGAGTGAGTGAATGAATCAGAATATAAAGTCTCCTACTACTATAGTAGAACGGCGAAGGAAAATTCGCATTTTTCTAAATCTTAAGCGAAATTCGATTTTATTTTTTTCAAAAAGTAAAATAAGACGTTTGGCATGATATGAGAAAAGAATTGATTGAAAGTTAGGGTTGAGTTCCCGGAAAAGAGTTAGAGGATCTGTTTGAGAAAACGTTACCTGAAGAGGGAGGTTCTGCGACGGGAGAGAGGGAGGAGAAGAGAAGAGAAGCAAGCAGCAGCTATGGAAAAGAAAGAAGCGCGCGTATTTGTGTTTGTGTGATAGATTTGTGAAAATAGATACACGTTAACCTTAAATAACAAGATTAAAATAAAATCAGCGGTATTCGATTGAGATTTGTTCCTACTTTTAAAATGTCTATTGGTATTCAAAATCAAAAGCCTTGAGACTTTTTTGAACTCTCCAAGACTTTTTACTTTCATCTGTATAAAATTTCTACTTCTTTATTACTTTCACAGTTCATCATCACTGCACCCAATTTTTTCTTCTTTTCTTTGTTCACTTTTTCGACAATCTCCCCAAAAGCCTTGAGAATTTTTCAAACTCTTCAAGACTTTTTTACTTTCATCATCATTATACCGGTTTTTTTCTTATTATTCTTTATCTATCAAATATGTTTTTTTGCAAAAAAAATATTTTAACAAATTCTACATTTTTTTACAAAGTTTTGATTAGTTACAACGGCAAACAATTTTTTTTCGTCACACATTTATCTGTTTCTATTTTCCATCAATGTGGTGGTGGTGATAACCTTTTTATTGGTGATTAGAAACATATACGTAAAAATGTACGTAAAAAAAATTGTAAGTTTTTTTTAAAATCTTTGGATTTCAAAAAAATATAATTTCTTTTATTAAAATTTATTGATTCTTTTAATATTTTCCTAATATACAAAAGTTTCCTAATATATAAAGTGTTATGAAATCTTGATTGTAAAAAAGTCTTTTGAAAAAATCTCTCAAAATCCATTCAAATCATGTGTTAAAAATTTTGATAGTAAAAAAGTCTTTGTAAAAATTTTGATAGTAAAATAGTCCAACAAAATCTCATAAAATCATCAAGACTTTTTTTTGCTAAAATTGTCTCATAAAATCTCAATCCAATACACCCTAATAAACGATTGAAGTACTATGATATAAGTCTTAAGTTCGATCTTTAACTTTGTTATAAAAAAAAAATAGAAATATACAAAAAAAAAATTGGTGGAACCGTACCGTTAATCAATGGTGTTAGTGTTACGCCTGATATTTGTTAGTATAATTTTATTGGCTATATGGTCAAAGGCCCCTCCGTGGTATGACCATAAAGCCCATCCTCGTATGATTGTGATTGTGCTAGTGAGTAGTGACTATTTTTTAACCTGTTGTTCTTCCTCTTGTTCCTACAATTGCAATTCTAACTAATACGATTCTCTTCTTTTCTGGTAGAGGTAATGGTCAAGACTCTATTTCCCCTAATTCTACTTACATTCTCGACATTTTCTTCATTGTTGAAACGTAGAGAAATCACGAAGAAAAAAAAAACAACATTGAGTGACTCTAAATACATTTCAGATTTTAGAATCCGAACAAAATTAAAGCTTAAGAAAAAAAAAGACAAATTGAAAACACGAGAAAATGTGTATACTAACCTCTTGTTTGAATTCTGAAAACTTAAAAACGTTAATGATTAAAGGTGCATTTGATAAAAAAATAAATAAATGAAGGACCGTGATTGATTTGTTGAGTTTTTTTTTTTTTTTCAAGAGGTTTTAGAAAATGATAAAACAAAAGTGAGAGAGCAAAAGAAGGGGTTTGAATTTTTGAATTACATATATGATATATTCCGATTATATAATCTAAAAAAATGCATCCGGATTTTAAATTTCAAAAAAGATAATGTTTTGGACTGGCTCGTGGCTCAACCTAACTTCATCCTTAAACCCAAGATCATTGAGTCTCAATCCCTCAAGAACTTTCACACAACTTTGGACCCGCTCAAACTCTCAACAATCCACAACAGATAATTAATCCATAACGCCACTCAATCTCAATATTAATGAACACCGTCTCGTAACAGCCCCATCAATATCCAACGACTCCTCTTCAACGTCTATACAAAAAACCTTTCACAATAAGACAAATGTACGTCACTATATTACCTCTAAACTTCTCACTCTTACTCTCACACTGACTTGAGCTTCATAATCATTGCATATATTACCTCTAAACTTCTCACTCTTAAGTAGCGGTAGTGGAAGAGTAAAATGAAAAAGACGCATGACGCGCAAGTAACCGATAGGCGGCAAAAGTAAATCTCTTAAGCTGGAGGCTGGAGCAAACAAGTTCCACCTGGGCTGAACCCAAAAGCCCATTTAAGGTGGTCCGGCAAACTTCCAGCTGTAGTGTATGTCCCACTTCTTCATCCACGGAACCAATAACTATAGAGCTACATGTCACAATATTAACGACGTGGCAAATTACCATCAATTCCAATTTCATTAATTTTTTTTTTTTTTTCTTTCTCCATCAACAACAAGACCTGAATCACTGAGTCAGCGACCAAGACACACACATACAAGTGCAGAGAAAACAAAGAACAGACACACACACACACACCTTAATTTAACCAAACAAAACAAATCTCATATCCATGGTAATGTTATTATGTTAATAAAACCCTAATCAAAGAAATGAGGTTTAGATCTGTTCGTTGTTGTTGTTGTTTTCTGTTTCTAGTTGTAACCACTTTCTCTCTGCTTCTTGTTGCCGCCGATAATCGAAGACCCAAAAATGTCCAAACTGCCGTTCGCGCTAAATGGTCCGGTACTCCTATTCTTCTAGAAGCTGGGTACGTCGTCGTTTTGCTCATTCTCTTAATCTCTTATTCAATCAATCAATCAATTACTTTGATTAATTTTTTATCTAATTAATACTAATGTGATTTTGATTTGATTTTCTTTTTGCTTAAACAGAGAATTATTATCTAAACATCAGCAACACTTTTTCTGGAACTTCATTGATATTTGGATTAATGCTAATCCTGATGCTAATGATGATGTTGATTCTCATACTTACACAGCTAAATATTGTGTTAAGAAGATTCTAGAACATGGTAGTTCTCTTTTAAGTGAACCATTAGCATCATTGTTTGAATTTTCTCTAATTCTGAGATCAGCATCACCTACACTTGTACTTTACCGTCGATTAGCTCATGATTCTCTTTCGTCATTTCCACTGTTACATCATGATCATGAAATCATTGAAACAAAAAACAACACTACTCAATTCGACGGTGTAACTGTCCAAAGTCCTGGAGGGAAATGTTGTTGGATTGATACCGGTGAACACTTGTTTTTCGATGTTTCTGAATTGCAATCGTGGCTCCAAAATCAGAATCATCTTCAACAGTAAGTATTGTATTGTACTGCTATCTATGTTTTAGCCCTGTTCGGATAAACAACTTGTTTTGCAGCTTATTATATAACAGCATATTATATAAGCTACTCCCTCCGTCCCAAATTATAAGGGAAAATAAAAAAATCACACTTATTAAGAAAAAGTAAAACATGAGAATTTGAAGTATGATTTTGTGGGTTTTCCTCGGAATAAGTTGCATAGGAAGATGTAAAAATAATTTTTATTGGTTGTTGTTTACTGAGAAAATGAGAGAGAGAAGAAATTAAATGCAATTTGCATTTAATTTTATGAAAATAAGGAAAAAACATTCTTGAAAATGATTTTTTCTCTTATAATTTGGGACAAAAAAAATGACATTTTTTCCCTTATAATTTGGGACGGAGGGAGTATTTCTGTAACTCAAGATAAAATGAAGTCAAACTCTTTTTGTATAATCTATAAACTGTTTTCATAAGCTATACTGTGGTACTTATGTGTCATAAGCTGTTTTCATAAGTTCTTCCAAATAATGTCACATGTGGTTATGTCAGTAGATAAACTCAAGTAAGCCAATTCAAACAGGCTCTTAAATCTTAATTGAATGCTTATGAAATAAAGTTGTAGTGTTTTCATAAGTTATCATGGAGAGCTTATGGAAATAAGCTGAAAAGAGTTTATGCCATTTATCGACATGTCATAGTTGTTTTTATAAGCTCTCCCGAATAGTCTTGCAGGTGCTTATATCTCAAATAAGTCAATCCAAACATACCTCTATTTCAAGGTTGTTCTTGATTAATGTTTGTGAGGTGCATAAGTTCCAACTAAGGTTTGATTTTTTTTTTCTTCTTCTTGTCATCAGTGTTGGCGATTCGTTTCAGAGTCCTCCGGTGTTTGATTTTGATCATGTCCATTTTGATTCAGCTACTGGGGGTCCAGTTGCTATCCTTTATGGTGCTCTTGGGACCCATTGCTTTAAGGAGTTTCATGTTGCTCTTATTGAAGCTGCTAAACAGGTTAATTATAATTTACAAGTTATCTTAAATTGTTGTTAATAACAACTCTTACGTGCTTCTGATTCCTTCATGGTGATGCTTTTTAGGGAAAAGTTAAGTATGTATTGAGACCAGTCTTGCCAGCTGGATGTGAAGCACATATTGGACAATGTGGTTCTGTTGGTGCGAGTGAGTCAGTAAACTTGGGTGGTTATGGTGTGGAACTTGCTTTGAAGAATATGGAATATAAAGCCATGGACGATAGTGCAATTAAAAAAGGTTCGAATTATTTTCATGTTTTTAAAAATGCAGACTACTACATAAGGTTTTATATTTTGAATGTAGAAGTAATTTTGTTTTAGGCTTGCAATAATTAATGATAAATGTTTTATTCTCGTTTTCATTGTTTAACTTTGGTCCAAATTTTGGAAGTGCTGCTTCTAAAGAAACTATGCAGTAGTATTTCTTTTTGTAAAATTTTGTTTAATATCTCAAAGTTTGCATTGCTACTTGTAGAATATGATTATTTAGTTAATCCCTTTAATGAAAGTTCTCCTTTTCGGGCCTTTGCTTTTTCTTTTCACGTCATTTTGTAGTGTAATGTGTACTAATACTGATTGTCTACTAATTCTGTTTTGACTTTGGTTTCAAGTTTGGAAGCTATTGGTTTTGGAAACAGATAGTTGAAAATAAATGTTTCCCTATACAGTTCATTGTAAAATGGTCAAGAACATTTTTTTAATAATAAGCATAGGTTACATGTAGTTGTTAATAACTCTTATTAATACGATTACAAATTTGGGTTACAGGTGTGACTTTGGAGGATCCCCGCACCGAAGATCTTAGCCAAGAAGTTAGAGGATTCATATTCTCTAAAATTCTGGTTTGTTCAACACCTATATTTGTTTTTCATCACGCACATGAAAAAGAAAACTGATGTTTGTAGCCATTTTTTTAAGCAATTGTAGCCATTTTTAATTAGTTTATGTTATCTGTATCAAATTAAATTAGAATGGGGTGTTTGAAGGTAAAAAAATTATGTAATACATGCATGATAAATCCCCCCTTCTCTTTATTTCAAGTAATGTTCTTTAGTTTGGCAACTAGGAAAGTGGCTTTTAACTTTTATCTGCTTTCATTTGAAGAGAAAAACAAAATGACAGCTGCACCACAATAGAGATTGGAGAATTAATTTGTAAAGGGCCATACATTAGTTAATTTTACTGACAAATTATGTTGAAACTTGAGCATACACACCAATAGGCTCCTGTCATCCATTTTCCTAAATACGGCTTTGTTAGATTTTTATATTGGGCCTAACTCATCCTTACAAAATCCGCTTCTAAGGTGAGGGGTGCCACTCTTTATAAACTATAGTCAGACCTTATCTTAAATCAATGTGGGACTTGGTGAGTGAATATAAATGGTGGGTGGCCCGAAACGATAGACTCTGATACCATGTTAGATTTTTATATTGGGCACAAAACCGGCTTGTAAGGTGAGGGTGCCACTCTTTATAAACTATAGTCAGACCTTATCTTTAATCAATGTGGGACTTGATTTTTCCAATAGGCTTTACATTCAAGATATGACAATTCCGGGTTGTTCTCAACGATTATACTTATATTTATATATGCTTCTTATTATGTGTGCATAATGTTAGTCTGGCTCTATATAGTCTGGCTCTAAGTTTACCTTTGTGGTTTTGCTTGTAGGATCGTAAACCTGAGTTAGCATCTGAGATAATGGCTTTCAGGGATTATCTGCTGTCATCAACCGTATCAGATACACTTGATGTTTGGGAACTGAAGGGTATTGGAACCTCTTTTTTCCTGATTATAGGAATTGATTAATTATTTATTTCCATCTTAGTTTGATTTAAGAACTGTGTTGTAATATATATTTTTATAATGACAACAGATCTTGGACATCAAACTGTACAGAGAATAGTCCGTGCTACTGATCCTCTGCAGTCAATGCAGGATATTAATCAAAATTTCCCTACCATAGTTTCTTATTTGTCTCGCATGAAGGTAAATTTTATTGGATCTTCCGATACAAGGCATGTTTGTCGAAAATTATTGACAAATGTTCTTATGGAACTGTGATGCACGGCAGCTTGACGATTCTGTTCGAGATGAAATAACTGCAAACCAGCGGATGATCCCGCCTGGCAAGTCATTAATGGCTCTCAACGGTGCTTTACTCAATGTCGAAGATATTGACCTTAATCTGTAATATTTTTTCTTCCTGCTGATATTGTGTAAATTATGATGAAATGTTTTTATTTATATATCATGTTATGTTATAGGGATACAAAACTCGTAATCCTAAATAAATAGGGAAATCTTACAAGATGCTCTAAGATACTATAAGTAAAATAATGGTTATGGTGTAATAGGTGCATGTCACAAGTTAAAAGAACAATTTCAAACTTACAATGTTTTATTATTTGTCTTTTGTTAGGTTGATTGACTTGGTTCATCAGGATCTGTTGTTGGCTGATCAGTTCTCAAAATTGAAGGTGAATGTCATCTAATCTTAATTTTGGCATATTTTTAGTACTGGACTAATGTCTAGTTTACTTGTTCGTGTTTACAACTATTAGTGGACAGATAAAAATTATCATCCGATGCATTCAAATGCTTGGGAATATATATGGTCAGGCACAATACAAAAACTAGAAGTATATATGATGTCATGTATCTATCAATGATAGGTAGCCTAAGAAAAATTGGGAACAAAGTGGCAGATAAATGGTATTTGCTTTGGGAACAGTTTAACAGTGTCACATTACTCACATATTTTGCTCTTGATTGATGATGTCTTGTTATATATGTATATACTATATAGACTTTAAAATTGATGTTGCTAGTAATTACAGATTCCTCATAGCATTGTGCGAAAACTGCTGTCAACTTTACCTCCGTCAGAGTCTGATACGTTTCGACTTGATTTTCGTTCTACTCATGTTCATTATCTGAACAACTTGGAAGAAGATGGCAAGTACAAATGGTGGAGGTCCAATCTAAATGAGGTCAACTACTGCTTGATTCTCAAACTGGACAATAATATTACTTTCAAAATATCCATGTAAGTTTTCATCTGAACATAGTCTATTTTTATTGTGCAGATCTTGATGCCGGTCTTCCCGGGGCAGCTACGTCAAATCCGTAAAAATCTTTTCCATGCTGTTTTTGTTCTTGATCCAGCAACCACTTGTGGTCTTGAGGCAAGTTTATTTCCTCAAAATTAACATTTTCACGCTGTTCTTTGCATATATTTCCGAGTGAAATCTCTCACCGCATAGCTTATTATTTGAAAACCTTGCAGTCAGTTGATATGATCATATCATTGTATGAGAATAATTTTCCTGTGAGATTTGGGATTGTATTGTATTCTTCAAAGTACATCATGCAGTTAGAGGATCATTCTACCAAAGAGGAGGGAGATAAATTTGAGGACGACATATCTAATATGGTAACTTCACCGCAGCGATTTAAAAATATACATACATTTTTAGGAGTTTACCTGCAGAACTGTGATACGCTGTTTTTGTCATTTCAATTTTCAGATTATACGTCTCTTCAGCTATATCAAGGGGAACTACGGTATTGAAATGGCTTTCAAGTTTTTGAGCAATGTATGGAATTGTTCAGCATAAGCTATCTTCTGTCACGGTGTTTCTACTACCTTGTTGTACTGCTGTTTTTATTTAAGATTTAAAAACCAAAAAATTATATACACAAGATCAACGTGATTGAAATCCCGAAGAGCACATATCAGGAGAATATCGACAGATCAACTTACATATTTCATATGCGTATTCTTCCATTTATCTTGAAACTACCTGTCCAAGTTCATCTTCTGAATCTGTCGAGTTTTCTGTTTTGTCTCGCTTATGATTCACACTTTTTTCTATTCTTCTCCTTTCCTATAACTACAATATTTTTCTAGATAATAACTAACTTATGAATTCAGGGAATTATTACGAATGAAGCCATTAACCTAGTTTGCATGAGAATTCACGGACTCCTATATGTTTCATCCCTACCCTGTTAATAGAGAAAACAAGAAAAAGGCTTATTTATTTTTCATATACACCGCTCTATTTTGTCTGTAAGGTTCCAGTTTAGCTTGTTTTTCCTATTTGGATTAAAATGACATAACTGTACCATGGATAAGCTGTTTGTGAACATATGTTGACATTGTTCCGAGTCATCTAAAACTATGTGCATTATTATAGGTTAACAGATTACGCGTTGAATCAGATGATCATGTAGAAGATGCTCACCTTGAATCGCACCATGTTGAATCAGCATTTGTGGAAACAATCTTGTGAGTGTTTTTGGACTTTTTGTGGCCATTTGTCTGTGATTTCTCTAATATGACTTTTCTTTTTCAGTAGCATTATGTGTTTTTATTTGTCAGTTATGTAAAGACATGGATGATATGGTGCTGGGACTTCCTCTTAGAAAGGATGTACAGTAGTAGAAATAGGAGGGAAACAGGGGATGAGACTCCTGCATAATTGTGACAGATGTAACTGTTAACTGCAGTTAGTTAGTTAACTGTAGGGTGAGAAGTATAAAAGGGGGGCAGGGAGATAGTATTGGGTACCGAATTAGATCGTTGTTGTGAAGAGTACAGGATTATCGAACGCCTGAAAATCAATTTTTACAGTTATTCTATAAAGATTCTTCTTTCTTCTTACTTTTCTGATCTAGTTCTATCATTGGAGTAAATATTCTCACTATTTTCTGTAGACCAAAGGTAAAATCTCCTCCTCAAGAGATATTACTAAAGCTGGAGAAGGAGCCAGAGTTGAAGGAATTGTCCCAAGAAAGCTCCAAGCATGTATTTAATCTTGGTTTGTCTAAGCTTCAATGTTCTCTGTTGATGAATGGGCTTGTTATTGATCCGAATGAGGTAACGAGTAACGTCATTGTGAATGTTTTCCTATACCTCATCTTATTTCCATAACAACTAGTTTAAAAACCTGTCTGCAGTTCAGCTGTTTTTTTTTTTTTGTTAGTAATTTGGTCGTAGCTAACTTTGCAAAATTTTATACTTTCCTAGGTAGCTGGCCTAAGAATTGCATTCTCTGTTGATGAATGTGTTTTTCCTAAATATGCTCCTTGTATAATCACCAATGGTTAACCACTTCACATTACTCTATAATGTACAGTACACCCTTCTTAAAAAAAATGCACAATACACCCTGTACTGTGGAGGATCAGAATTCATTTTAGGTCCTGTTTGGAGAAGCAATTTAATTAAACATTTATAACATAAAACATTATATAAGTAATTATGTGTATGTCATTTCTATAACAAAAGATAAAATAAAGTTGCATTGTTTTCATAAGATATCCTGGAGAGCTTATGGACATGTCATGGACTGTTTTTATAACCTCTCCCAGACAGTCTCATAGGTGTTTATGCCCTTAGTACTGTGCTTGAAGTCCTGTTTAACTTTTAATATGCTTTATATGCTCAACTTTAGTTTCATTTACTAAATATTTTGTTGTTACTTTAATCAGTATATTTACAATTGATTTTACCAGGAGGCTCTACAAAATGCCTTGAATGATGAGACTCAGAGAATACAGGAGCAAGTATATTTTGGACAAATAAAATCTCACACTGATGTATTGGACAAGTTCCTATCAGAAGCTGGTATTCAACGCTATAATCCTCGGGTATAATATTTTAAAATTTCATATTTTCTGGGAAACTTGTATAATATGTTATGAGGCTAACCAGTTTCTGATTGATATAGATTATTTCTGATAACAAACCAAGGTTCATATCTCTTTCAATGTCTACTTTTGGAGAGGCGTCTATACTGAACGACATTAATTACTTGCACTCTCCTGGAAGTAAGTTGTTGATATACTAGAATAATAAATAGGTTAATTCCTACACACCGGTCTTCTGTCTTATCATTTGGACTGTTTTTATCCTATGCAGCAACGAATGATTTGAAGCCTGTGACACATCTTCTTGCTGTTGACATCACTTCAGGGAGTGGGATTAAGTTACTTCGCCAAGGCTTAAATTATCTGGTTAATACTGATTTGCATTTCTGTTGAATATTCTTCTACCTTTTAGCCTTATGTCAGTCCTGAGTTGGAGTGTTGGACCTACTTATTCAGTACTTCTATTTTTTATTTGCACATTATGCTACAGATAGAAGGGTCCAAAGATGCTCGTGTAGGTCTTCTGTTTAGTGGCAACCAAACTACAAATTTGTTTAGCCTCCTTTTTGTGAAGGTTTTTGAAATTACTACATCCTCATATAGGTTTGTTTTTATAATTGTTTAACTTGACTTTTAATAATAGATCGATCGGTACTGCATATTTGATTCTGCAGTTTTATGCATTCTTTTCTAAGTTTATTCACAGTTTTTTTATCTATTGTCTAAATGCATGGTTTTGTGCAGCCATAAGAAGAATGCATTAGACTTCGTGGATCAGCTTTCCTCAGTCTATCAGCAGAAATACATCCTTACATCTGCTGTGGAAGTTGATGGGACCCAAGAATTTATTGATGAGATCTGCAAGCTTGCTGAGTCTAATGGGTTACCATCTAAGGGCTATAGGTCTTCCCTCTCAGAATTTTCTGCTGGTGAAGTGAGAAGGCATTTGAGTGAGGTACTTCTGGTTGCTTTGCCCTTTCTGAACTCAATGTCAGCCTTTCAGTGACATTCTTTTTTATTCAGTAACCATGAACGTTTACACTAATGAGGCTTCTTTTTATCAGGTGGAGAAGTTTTTGTATATAGCACTTGGGTCTGAATCTGGTGTTAATGCTGTCTTCACTAATGGAAGGGTAAGGCTGTCTTTATCTCCTGCGGTATTTCTTGTCCCAGTTGTTTGTGTATTCAAATTTGATTAGTTTTTTGTAGAATCTCTGTAAGTCCTCCCTGTGTTAACCTTGGCATTTATGTTTTACAGGTAACTTGTCCTATTGACGAAAGCACATTTTTGAGTGCTGATCTGCATCTTCTTGAATCAATCGAGCTTAAGAAGAGGACAAACCATATTGTGGATATTATTGAAGAGGTGACATGGCAAGATGTGGACCCTGACATGCTGACAAGGTTTCACTTCTTCACTTTTGCTCTTTTAGTTATGTCTTGTGGTTATTACTTGATGTTCTGGTACATCTATCACCTTCCTTTCATAAACATTAAAGTTGAACATTTCTAAGTATATGGCCAGTTATCATCTCTGTGCAAATTATAATATGAACAGCTTGAGTCACATAAAGGTTATAAAAATCGCATTCTGGGTACCTCAAGTTGTTGTGCCTTTTGCTCAATATACCACAGAATGAGATAGGCACAAACATGTGTAGGTTAAGATGGAAATGATAACTTAGGAAGCGTGGAAGTTTGACAACACTTCAATAGTCTTTGTGTAATCAGACAATTTTGAAAATGGCCACAGCATTTTACTTTTCAGGCAATGACAGACAATTTTTTGCAAAAATCATTTATATTGTTGATTCTTTACATGTTTTTGCAATTTCTTTTGCAGCAAATTCATTAGTGATATTATCATGTCTGTATCATCTTCAATGTCTATGAGAGAACGGAGTTCTGAAAGTGCTCGTTTTGAGGTTTTGAGTGATCAACACAGGTAATATTTTAGTTACTGTGAACTCAATTCATATAGATAGAATGGTTAGTAAAAAACTAATGGCACAAATTGTGGTTGATTTTATCTTCCTTTTAAAGGTTTATTCATTTGTTGACTGAAGTTTTAATCATATAGTGATATGAAATATGAAAGTAATATTGTTATACGGTTGTTTGTTCTATGCAGTGCCATTATTCTAAACAATGAAAATTCTAGCATTCATATTGATGCGGTTCTGGATCCTTTAAGTCCAACTAGCCAGAAGTTGTCCGGAATTCTTCGAGTTTTGTGGAAATACATTCAGCCCAGCATGAGGATTGTACTGAATCCATTGGTTGGTTGATATCTATAGTTCTATTTAAATTATAATTATTAAATATTTTTGTTTCTCATCACCTAAGTTATACCTTCTTTAATAGTCTTCTGAAGCCTTTGGGATCAAAATAATGAATAGGAAAAGAGAATTGTAATTATTTTTTCTGATACCTGTAATTTGAAAAGACAAAGTGGTGTCCTTGTGGCTTAACTAGGAACTCCGCTCTAGTTTGGCTTTACTTAGGATAGAGGCCAGCTGTCATGAAGTTGTATGTTACTATGTTTAGGTGTTTTTGAGTTGGCCTTTGTATGTCAACTTCTATCTGAACTGATGCTATCATTTTCCTTGATCCGTTTGCATTTCTGTCCAAATAAGGTCGTAGAACTATCTAAGTTTGTTTTTAACACCGTAATCCATAATATATGAAAGTTGGAAATTATAATTCAAGCATTATATTTTGGCTTGACTGCAATTGTGGGGTTAAAGCTGCTTACATCTTACCCTCTAAAGACCCCACAATAGTAATGGAAACCTTTCGTTTATCTATATGTCTTGATTGCTATTTACATATAACCAATTGTATATCTGTTTCAAAAAAATTGTAACAAAAACATCCTGTCGCTATACATTTGGCTTTTATAGAGCATTTGGACCTGCAAGATTTTTTACCCTAATATGGAATTTTCTACTACCAAAGCTATATTTTCTTTAAATTTACCTCCAACACAATACACTAATATTCAATGATATTTTTCATTTTATGCCAGAGTTCCCTTGCTGATCTTCCTCTGAAGAACTATTACAGATATGTAGTACCGTCAATGGTATATCTTACACATTTGGTTTATAGATTATTCTTCACGCTATTTAATCCTTGGGTTCTTAGTTTTTTATTACTTTTGCAGGATGATTTAAGCAACATTGATTCTTCGATAAATGGTCCAAAAGCATTTTTTGCCAACATGCCATTATCTAAGACTCTCACCATGAATCTTGATGTTCCGGAGTCCTGGCTTGTTGAGCCCGTTCTTACTGTGTATGTATTATCTATATGCACTATCCTTAACATTTGTTTGATATAAGGCCACTTATGAGCCTCCATGTATCAGCTTTAGCTTTTAGCGGCATTATATCTTTGAAGATCAAGCTGTTGGGTGGGGGCTCAAGAAGATTGTCTGTTACTATTGATTTACCTTTATTTATTTTAGAGTAAATCACATTGACATCCCTTGTTTTAAAATTTTGGTATAACTGTTGCGTCCGTTATTAGTTCCGTGTTGGACATGCTAAACCGTGCTAGATATTAAAAGTCCCACATTTGATCAAATATTGCCTGGTAATGTGTTTGTATTCTCTTAACAAACTGGTTTTGTAAGGATGGGTTATGCCCAATATAACTTAATATGGTATGAGAGCTTATACAAGATCTTTTGGGCCACCTATTATCAGGTTTCCACTATCGGATCACTCGGGTCACACTCTTGATCCCAGTCTTGGGCATGGGGAGTGTGTGTTACGACTCCCACATTGTTTGAAATATGACCTGAGAATATGTTTATAAGTGGAGGCAGTCATCACCTTACAAGTTGGTTTTGTAAGGTTGAGTTAGGCCCAACCCAAACTCTAAGACTAGACATATTTGATGTTATTATATTTTGTTCAAAAGTACCCTTATATCTGACAATCAGAAGCATGTAATAGATAAGAATAAACTTTTAAACTTTAAAATGGTGTGAACTATGAAGAAGAGCAAATGGCCAAATATTAACATCAGAAAGTACTAAGTATCGCCCTAGGCTGGTGGTCCAATTCCAAAGATTAAAAAGAAAGAAACAGGAGGAGAGAAGAAGAGTGGGGGGGAGATAGACCTCTCGAATTGCCTTAGTGGGAGTAATTTTTTGTAGTTCTTGACTGGTTCTTGTCATCTCAGTCGGAACTGGATCACTTTCCTGTCAATAGTTCTTCTTTCCCTTTCTGAACTAGTCTAACAGAATGCTGCATAATTTCTATAATAGAGAAAATTCATTTGTTATTTATTTCTGAAATTAAAGGGGAAGTAGATGCTGTTTTGCCTTTTCTTGAGGAAGGTCTATGTAGTTAGCTTTAACTCTCTCTCTATGTGTATATAATGGCTACCTCTGTGAAATTCATTTTTTTTAGTTTTTAATGTGGTTCCTCATTCTGCAGTCATGATCTGGATAACATTCTGCTTGAGAACCTTGGGGATACAAGAACACTACAAGCAGTTTTTGAACTTGAAGCTCTTGTCCTCACAGGTAAAATTATATTATGTTTATTTAAAATTAAAGATATAGGCTGGAAATTCTTTACGATGTTCTCATTTGTAATTAAATAGCACTAAGTAATGCTTCCTATGAATCTGTTACCGTTCTTATCAATTGTTCATCTAATCAGGTCATTGCTCTGAGAAAGATCATGATCCTCCACGAGGTCTTCAGCTGATTCTTGGAACCAAAACCTCACCCCATTTAGTTGATACCCTTGTGATGGCCAATCTTGGTTATTGGCAAATGAAAGTCTCTCCTGGTGTTTGGTTCTTGCAGCTTGCTCCTGGTAGAAGTTCTGAGCTCTATATTTTTAAGGAAGATGATGACGGAAGTAAGAATAAACAATCATCAAAACTCATCACTATTAATAGTTTACGGGGTAAAGTGGTTCATATGGAAGTAGTGAAAAGAAAGGGCAAGGAACATGAGAAATTACTGATTCCTGATGATGATGACAATCTGCAAGATAAGAAGAAAGTAAGTGCTTGTTTTTAAAAAATTATTTTGAAAATTTGGTGTCAGGGTCAAAGAGAACATTATTATTCAAATGCAAATCATGACATTTGTTTTTTGTAGGGAAGTGGCTGGAATTCCAACTTACTAAAATGGGCTTCTGGTTTCATTAGTAGCAGTGAGCAATCTAAAAACGCTGAAAGCAATTCACTTGTGAGTTTCTTTTCTATTTTTTTTTATTTTCTTTTTTTAAGTTTCTTCATTCCGTCCCTATTTCATGAATTCATTTTTCTCGTGCTAGATTTTGTTGAAGACCTTGTTTTGTGACTCTTAAGTAATTAATTATCAAATTCGGTGGTGTAATAATTTGTTTTGATCTGATTGATGTTACTTTGAGTTATGTAATGCTATGCTTGAGAATTGAGATAGCTATAATTTAATTCTTGAATGAAAAGGCCATTGTTAGCCTTTGGGATGTGTCCAACCAATTAGGTATTATCAATATACATGATGAGTTTTGAAGTATTTTTTTTGCCCTCTCCCTTTTTCTATTTCGTCATATCAACCTACTCTATTTTACTAGAGTTGTAACCGAGTGAACCTATTTTTCAAAATAGGAGAACGGAAGAGGGGGACGGCATGGAAAAACAATTAATATCTTTTCAATTGCTTCTGGACACCTGTAAGTTGCTCTCTTGTTTCGATATGTTATTATATTTTGCTGTAAATTTTGGCCAAATAGGACTTGTCTCTTATATTTGCTTTCAGTTTCAACTTTTTAACATTTTTTTATATTTAATTTCTATCTTCGATTTCATTTATTTTGTTTGACACATTTTTGCCAGATATGAACGCTTTTTGAAGATTATGATTCTCAGTGTTTTAAAGAATACCAACCGTCCAGTTAAATTTTGGTTCATAAAGAACTATCTCTCTCCATCTTTTAAGGTTAGATATTAATTCTTTTCTACATTAGAAATTCAAAGCAGAATTTAACAAGCTTGCTTGACATGAACTATTTTTGTTGTCATCTGTACACACAGGATCTGATTCCCCACATGTCCGAAGAGTATGGTTTCGAATATGAACTAATCACATACAAATGGCCTACTTGGTTGCATAAGCAGAAAGAGAAGCAACGAATAATTTGGGCATATAAAATTTTGTTCCTGGATGTCATCTTTCCCCTTTCCTTGGAGAAGGTATCATGGTTTTCTTTTCTGCATCAAACTTAATGCTTCTTATATGTTGTCTCCACTCTCAATTTCATTGTGTCACATGCATCACATGTGACATTGACAAGTAATGACAAAGAAAATCCTATGTGAAATTGTGTGTTTAAAGTCTACCTATATTTGCAGGTCATTTTTGTGGATGCTGATCAGATTGTCAGGACTGACATGGGAGAGCTCTATGACATGAATTTAAAAGGAAGACCTCTGGCATATACTCCATTTTGTGATAATAATAGGGAGATGGATGGATATCGGTTTTGGAGACAGGTAAATGCCACTGTTTGATATTATTGTTTATTATATTGTACATCAACGCTTGGTTGTCATCACGCCCACACAATTAAATGTAGGTCAGTATTGAATGCTAATTTTTCTTTGCCTTGTTTTGGTTAGGGTTTCTGGAAGGATCATTTGCGGGGGAGACCGTACCATATTAGGTTGGTAGCTACTTTCTTGATGCTCTTGCCAAAAGATTTGGAGTATATAAATATCATTTCTCTAATAGTTGTTTCCCATTTCCGTGTACTTTCAGTGCTTTGTATGTCGTTGATTTGAAGAAGTTCCGAGAGACTGCTGCTGGAGATAACCTTCGAGTTTTCTATGAAACCCTTAGCAAGGATCCAAATAGTCTAGCTAACTTGGATCAGGTGAGAAATATTTTTTTTATTTTTCTATTTTCCTTTCAAAGAATCACTCAAAAGACTAAGTTGTTAAGTATGGCTGAATGTTTAGTAAAAAGAAAAAGTTTCATTTTTTTGGGTATCTTCCATATCATCAACTCTTCATCGTGGCCGCCATCATGGGTTTTTTCCATGCAAGACCAAACTATCTAGGGCAAGATTATGTTATCTATTCCTCCATATGCAATGTTACGTGATAATTATTTTAAAAAGATAACATAACTGCATGTACTTGTCAGCATATTTTACAGTGGAAGAACTTGATATGTTGGAATTAACACTTGTTTTTTATTACGTTGGAGCTGGCCTTCGCTATTTGCTACATAAAAATTGAATTATTGTTTCATAAAATCACATTAAAAGGCTCATAACTAGATAATTGTACAGTAGAAAGGGTTTAATTTTACACATACACAGGCAACAGTTTCATAAAATGATCTTTTCGTGAACGAATATTAGGTATTTTATGACCATATGGTTGATATATAGGTTTTGGATACCCATTATTTTATTAAGATGGAATCGTTTTCATTTACTTCCAATGTAGCACCCGTCATCATTGGTTAATTTTTGTTTTTTGAGGACCTCGGCTGAAATTTGCTCTCAATGGTTCAGGATCTTCCTAATTATGCACAGCATACTGTGCCCATTTTTTCTTTGCCACAAGAATGGTTATGGTGTGAGTCATGGTGTGGTAATGCTACAAAATCCAAGGCAAAAACTATTGATCTGTGCAACAATCCTATGACTAAAGAGCCCAAACTTCAGGTGAATATTTTCTGTTTCAAGTTTCTTCTGTTCTTTCTAGGAAACTTGCATTATATAACTGCCGATGTTTTTGTATCTCCACTTGTTTCCTGCATATACTTAATTAACTTTTCTCCACTTTGGTCTACAGGGTGCTAGACGAATTGTAGCTGAGTGGCCAGACCTTGATTTGGAGGCGAGAAAATTCACTGCACGAATCTTGGGCGATGACCTAGAACCTATTCAATCCCCTGACCAATCGAAGGATTCAACTAATGACGACTCATTGAAAGAAGAGGACTTGGAATCCAAGGCAGAGTTGTGATGCGTGGACATGATTGACAGAAAGTGTTATGTGCAGGTCAAAGTTCTTGGAAAAAAGCGTCTTATTTGATGCAGTCGGCACCGTATAGCATCACGGTATCTTAATTTATTACCATGGAAGGAGTGTTTGGTTGATATATTATTGGCATGCCACCAAACACTAACAACAGTGAATGCAATGAAGATTTGCCTTCTCTGTTAAGAATTTTTGGTTAGAGGGAAGTGTTGTTGGTATATTTAAATCTAATTTTGTAGACAGAGGTGTCTGTGCCATAATCTCATGAACAATCCTACACACCTCCAACTCTACCCCTAGTTCTTTTCAAGAATAAATCTTTAGAATGTGAGAAGAATGCTAGAATCACAATGTCAAATTTACCATAGTGATAGTGTAACTTTATTTTACATTATTTATCTCTTTTAATGGCTGCATAAACTACACATTCACTGAAGCAATATGATGGTTTAAGTCATAGTAGCAACTTTTAAATGTCATGTAAAATGATTCAATGACATGGAAAGTAAAATAATTACATTTAAAATTGATACAACAAAAATACTCCCAAGTGAACAATAGTGGAAGAAAAGTCTACTAGCACTTTAAACATTGGATGACTGTAATTTTGGTTTTAAAAATAATAAAATGACTAACATAATGATTTAGTGAACAATAATCAAAACCAACTCATGAATGGATTTTTTCTTATAAATATACTATTATACCTCACTCAGATTAAATTTCAAAATATCTCACATTTCTCATATGCTTAGACGTAACTTAATCCATACTAAATGAATGCATAATATTTTGTTTGTCTGATAAAATTGTTAGCATGACCCATTTATTAAGTACATTTTTTCTCAAACATATTTATTATTAATTTTATATAATTTCTCTTAAAATACTAAAAAGAAATTTATACAAAGTATACAAAAAAAGTTTTAATAATATGTACATACAAAATGACATTAAATTCAAACAGACTGTGTAAATTAAATTTTCGCGGACATCCAATAAAAATTTGCATATTCCTCCACATCATCTATTAAAGTGGAATGTAGGAAGATTTAGCAGAATATATAGTTATGGGTCATGCTAACTAGTGTCCCCAGGGTACTAGTTAAGGATACAAAAAAAAGCAATTTTTGCATTGGAAATGACACTTTTTATACTTTACAAACATTGACTACACAAGTTTCGATGTAATTTTACTATAATTAGTATCCTTAACTAGTGCCCCGGGGGCACTAGTTAGCATTTAGTTATTACTATGTGACATTGTAGAATTATTTTACACTGTAGGTGATTTTTTTTTTTTTAAAGATATGTGAGAAAAATAGTAGAGTTTAATGGACATAAGCCGACAAAATAAAAAACTTGACACACTAAATAAATAAGAATGTTTTAACCTTCTATGTCATATCAAAAAAGTGGAATTAATTGAGATGACATGGCGAAAAACTATTAGTTGAAAATGTAAAATTTTGCATATTCTTTTTTCTCAAAAAAAGTAAAAGTGGTTATATAAAGATCAAACAGAGGAGTGTTATCTAAACACAAGATTTGGGGACACAAAATTGACACACTTTTTTACCACTCCATGCACGAAAATCAATGCATGCAAATAATATTAAAAAATAAAATGTATATTTATTATATTTTTATTTGAAAATTGTGTTGGAATAACATTTTCGAAAGATCAATAGGAGTACTTTCCCAACTAGCACAAAACTAGTTTATAATTATAAATTTTTATTTAAAATTACAAAAATACCTAACCCCTCCAACCAAAATTTCATTCCTCTTCTAACTCTCGCTCTCACTGGTGTGCCTCTCATCTCTCGCGACCAAAACCTCTCCGCCACCGCCTAGCGCCACCGTCCACCATCGCCCTTCTCTCATCTCTCCGACGGACCTCTCTCTCCCAGGTTCTCTCTCTTTTTCTTATTTCTTCCGATTTCTGATTTTTTATTGTGTTGTTCTTCCTTTATTTTTCCAGTTAATCTGATAAAATATTCATTATTAGTCAATTTATTTATTGTTTGTTTGTTTGTTGAATCTTCATTGCTAAAATGCTAGTAGAAATTTGTAGGTTTATTTTGATTATGCCTATAAAAAATGCTAATGATATCATAGTAGTAGTGAATTATGATTCATCAAGTAATTTATGATTCAACCTAAAAATTTGATTTGTTTTGTGGCAGATAATTGTTCTCCATATATAATGTCGGAAGAGGTTGGATCCATGTTGGCAGTTTATGATGATCCATCTGACCAACATTCACTGTCTTTCGGCGGCGATACAAGCAGCACCGAGGAATCCCCCGGTGAAACTAGACTCTCCTTGCAACCAACTAATGATCACATTCCATACATTGGTCAAAGATTTTCCACCCATGATGAAGCTTATGAATTCTATAGTGATTTTGCTAAGAGTTGCGGCTTCTCAATTAGACGTCACCGTACAGAGGGAAAAGATGGTGTTGGGAAAGGACTTACTAGACGCTACTTTGTTTGTCATCGTGCTGGTAACACTCCTGCTAAATCAACGAACGAAACTAAACCTCAAAGAAATAGAAAATCTTCTCGATGTGGTTGTCAGGCTTATATGAGGATAAGCAAAACGACGGAGTTTGGACCTCCAGAATGGCGTGTCACTGGTTTTGGTAACCACCATAATCATGAACTTTTGGAACCAAATCAAGTTCGGTTCCTTCCTGCATATAGAACTATATCAGATGTTGACAAAAATCGAATCCTTATGTTTGCCAAAACAGGGATTTCTGTTCATCAAATGATGAGGCTTATGGAGCTTGAGAAGTGCGTGGAACCAGGATATTTGCCTTTTACTGAAAAGGATGTAAGGAATTTACTCCAGTCGTTTAGAAAATTAGATCCAGAAGAAGAAAGCCTAGATCTGTTAAGAATGTGCAGAAATATTAAGGAGAGAGATCCTAATTTTAAATTTGAGTACACACTTGATGCAAACAACCGTTTAGAAAATATTGCCTGGTCATATGCCTCGTCGATCCAATTGTATGATATTTTTGGTGATGCCGTGGTATTTGATACAACACATCGTCTGACTGCATTTGACATGCCGTTGGGGATATGGGTTGGAATAAATAATTATGGAATGCCCTGCTTCTTTGGCTGTGTGCTACTGCGAGATGAAACTGTCAGGTCATATTCCTGGGCAATAAAGGTAGTTAATGAAGAACTTATCAGTGTTTGTATAGTTTGGTTTTTTATTCAAATTGTGTTGTGGCCACTCGGATGCTGTTGCTTATTTGTGATATGACAACAAGGTTTTTTATTGTAGCTATAAAAAATAATGCACTGTCTAGGAATAGGATATACTAAATTGGAAGCTAATACAGATCACTGCCACTACAAAGTGTTTCTTGTTGAGTAGCCTACACTTTGTATGCAAACACCTTGTGCTAGTTTTTTTTTTCTTCTTTTTTTTTTCTTCCCAATTATATAACAGACTAGGTATTTTAATTATGGATGATTACATCTTTCTTTTACTTCCACTCCCTTGTGGAATGTTCGTTAATTTTTTAGAAGTTCAAGCATTCTTTAATTTACACTGGTTTTTTTTATTCACCTTCTTGGAAGGCTTTCTTAGGTTTTATGAATGGGAAGGCTCCACAGACTATATTAACCGACCAAAACAGTTGTCTCAAAGATGCACTATCTGCAGAAATGTCGATAACAAAACATGCTTTATGCATATGGATGATAGTAGCAAAGTTTCCATCTTGGTTCAATGCTGTTGTAGGGGAACGCTACAATGAATGGAAGGCTGAGTTTTATAGACTTTATAATCTTGAATCAGTTGAGGATTTTGAACTTGGGTGGAGAGAAATGGTATGTTCTTTTGGGCTGCATACCAATCGGCACATTGTTAATTTATATAGCTTGCGCTCACTTTGGGCATTGCCATATTTAAGAAGCCATTTTCTTGCGGGAATGACTACAACTGGCCTGTCAAAGTCAATTAATGCCTTCATTCAACGGTTTCTAAGTGCACAGACACGACTTGCTCACTTTGTTGAACAGGTATTATATCTTTCTGTCTCGTGTTTTGATACTGTTAAATTGGACTTTCAATGGCTATTCAAATTTAATAGCGACTTTTATCCTACTTTTTGGAGATATTAAATCCTTGAATTTCTGTAAACTTGGGTTTGCTTTGCACAACCAGGTAGCTGTTGCTGTGGATTTTAAAGATCAAACTGGAGAACAACAAACCATGCAGCAGAATCTCCAAAATGTTTGCCTCAAAACAGGAGCCCCCATGGAATCACATGCTGCTACGGTCCTCACGCCTTTTGCCTTTTCCAAGCTTCAAGAAGAACTTGTGTTGGCTGCGCATTATGCATCTTTTTCAGTTGAAGATGGTTTTCTTGTGAGACATCACACAAAACTTGAAGGAGGTCGCAAAGTTTATTGGTCCCCTCATGAAGGAATTATAAGCTGCAGCTGTCACCAGTTTGAATTTTCTGGAATTTTGTGTAGGCACACTCTGAGAGTTCTTTCAACAGGAAATTGTTTTCAGATTCCAGATACATATCTTCCCATTCGATGGCGTCGTATCAGCGTGCCTTCTTCTAAGCTTGTTCACAATGCACCCAATGATCATGCCGAAAGAGTTAAGTTATTCCAAAATATGGTTTCATCTCTAATTACAGAGTCTGCTAAGTCTAAAGAACGATTAGATACTGCAACAGAACAAGTTTCCATTCTTCTGTCTCGCATAAGAGAGCAGCCAATTTCATTACAATGTGCCAGAGATATTTCAACCATTAATAGGAATCTATGATGAATGAACTGGCAATGTATGGTTTGATGAATATGAGGTACTGGACAATATTTGTGAGAAAGTATGGTAATTGGATTTTGTTGTGATATATCAACACCCCTTCCTCAAGGTGGGGTGTCGCCGTGTCGTATCAAATTATCCTATGGTGAGATTTCCTTAGATTGGTAAACCTTAAACCCCAAATTGCATTGTATTGCAAGGATTCTGTTCTGTACAAAATGTATAGGAAATTTGTTCCCTTTGGTTATTAATTCATGTTTCCTTTAGAATGATATAACATTCATTGAGATTAAGGCAATATGATTAGATTAAGTTATAACTTTTAAATGACATGAAAAGTAAAATTGTTACATTTAATTCACAAATATATTGTCACATCATTAATTAAGTAATTTGTTAGCTCATTTTTTAAACTTGACAAACAAAAATATATCCAAAAAAAAAAAAACTTGACAAACAAAAATATGTCCCAAATTCAATAGTGGGATGGGAAATAAGTAACATTTTAAAAATTGGGGACTGTATTTTTGGTTTTAGAAACAAATGGACTGATTTATTTTTATTTTTGATAGAAAATGGACTGTGATTTAGTCAAAAGAATAATTGAAGCTAACTCGTTAATGGAATTTTTAAATAAAATATACTCATAATATACCTCATTCTCCAATAGAACATCAACATATATATCACTTTTTGCAAAGTACATTTTTAGAAATTACACTTTAAAATTGCAACTTCGTTTTTTCAAAATACATTTTGGTTAAGTAAAAAATTGGCTCAGAAAAATTATTTTGTTGGGTTAGCCCACACCGAATCTTAAAATAAAAATTATATGGAGATGAAATTTATTAGAATAAATGACAATAAATTAAAAATTAAGATTGCAAAAATATAAATAGGAGTATCTTTAATCAAGATACAACCTCATTTGTCACTCTTCTGACATGAAAGAAATTTAAATTTATAGAGAAATAATACAGTGATTTTTTAACAAAGGAAATATAGATCAACATATCATTTTTTTTTATCTCGGATGAAGTGATAATCCACTGAAATTAAACTCACATATAATTGTGAGATCCCGGGTACGAACCCGGGTCACGACGTCTGACCTAACAATTTCGACATTTTTACCAATTTAACTAAGACTTATGGGACAATCAACATATCATTTATAATTTTTAACAATATCAACATTAAGTGTATGTTTGGTTGTGTGTCACATTTACAAAAACCAGCAACACATAAACTTGATTTTATATCTTCTTATAATTCACAGTGGAAGCATGATGAATGTGCGTTTGTAGTTTAGATATGCACTGAGCTTGTATATATGGAGGAGGGAGAGAGTCCATTGAACATTAGAACGAAACGACTTTGAGATTAAAGTTTTTCAACAATCTCCACGCTCTTAAAGCACACACCATTGTAGTTGTTGCAATGTGTATGTGTACTATGTTCGTTGTGCCTTGAATTTATTTTTTATTTATATGAAATATTATAAATTATTAATTACTTTATCTTAGCATATCCATCTTATTATCATCTTATTATTAATTTTAAAAAATTTTCAATCTTATAAAATACCTATAGATTTATGAGTTTAAAGAATACAGAGTGAAGTAGAGTGACGTGGCGAAAAACATGATTATAATTTGTTGACAATTTAAAATTACTTTAAATTATTTATCCAAAAAAAAATTTAAATTATTGGTGCATATTCATTTTTCTCTAAATTTATAATATACAAACAAAAAATAATTTGTACTATTTGCACTATATAAGATAAGATTAAACAAGTTTTTTTTTTTTTTTATAGAAAGATAAGATTAAACAAGTTTTTACTAAAAAAAACCCCTTCAATTAATTTTGACATTTTTTTAAAGTAATTTTGACATATTCTTTGTAATATATAACCCATGAATTTGTGTTACCTGAAAAAATAAATCCCCGTCCGTCAAAAATAAAGGCTTAAATGCAGTTTTGGTCCCCTAAGTTTCACAATTGCTTAATTTTGGCCCCCCACGTTTCAATTGTTTGATTTTAATCCCTTAAGTTTCACAATTGCTCGATTTTAGCCCTCCAAGTTTCAATTGCTCGATTTTGGTCCTCCAAATTTATCCCTTTTTGCATTTGCTAGCCCCCGTTGAACTTTTTGATTAAAAATTGGTTATGTGGCATTTTTAAATTAAATAAGTATTTAAAAATATATAAATAAAATAAAAATTGTTTTTTTAAAAACAAAATTATAAATATTTTTTTTATTATATGTAGTTTATAAAATAATTTTGTTATATAAAAAGGTAAAAAAAAATTATGAACTATTTCTTAAAAACTTTGTAAACTTTTTTTAAATAAAAAACAATTATTAAACCTTTTATTAAAAAAAACAATTTTTAATACATTTTTATAAAAGCAAATATTATTATTTTTTTAATTAAAACATATTTTAATTATTTTTTAAAATGTCACATAAGCAATTTTTAGTCAAAAAAATCAACGGTGGGGCTAGCAAATGCAAAAGGGGTAAACTTGGGGGTCAAAATCGAGCAATTGAAATTTGGAGGGATAAAATCAAGCAATTGCGAAACGTAGGGTGTTAAAATCAAGTAATTGAAATGTGGAGGATCAAAATCAAGCAATTGTGAAACTTAAGGACTAAAACTGCATTTAAGCCAAAAATAAATAAAATAAATCCTTTCTTTTTCGTTTTTCCCCTCTTTTTTTTCTTCCATTTATTTACAAAAAAAAATAAATAAACTCTCTTCTTCTTCTCTTTTTCGTTCGCACAAAAGAAAGAAAACGAAAAAACGGCATCTTAGGGTTTTCTCACTCATCTCGACGCCATCATCAACTCGTCTTTCTCTCTCGCTGGTACCTCTCTGTCTTCTACTGATTTACAACTTTTATTCGTGTTTTCTTCACAATTTTTAGGTTCTAAATTCAATTCTGGAATTGATTCATTGTTTATTCAATTAGGTTATGAAATAGATTTTGTGTTTATTCAGTATTCTCAATTGTTGTGAATTCTACTACTTAGCGTAAAATTATAATAACTTATAAATGTGACTTTTATATAGTTGAAGTTAAATATTTTCAATGATACTGTAATTATAATTGCATCGGTTTTCAATGCCATACATACAAGTATATTGTTGCTGATGTGTATATGTGAATTTGTTTTTTTAGGATAAAGTAATGGAAGAAGGAAAACATAAATCGAGTGATTCTAAGAGGAGTCATCGAGATCGTGATAGAACTGGTGAAAGAGGTAAAGATAGAAATGATGGAAGGCACAAAGATAATAGGGAGAAGAGGGATCGTGAGTCTCGAAGACATGACAGAGAGAAAAGTACTGATTCTGAGGATAAGCATGATAGAGACAGGGAGAAGCGCAGAGATGGTAAAGAGAAGGATAGGGCACGGGTTCATGATGTCGACCGAGAAAAGAGAGATAGGAAAAGGGAAAGAGATAGAGAAGAGAAAGAAAAAGAGAGAGTAAGAGAGAAAGAAAAAGAGAGAGAAGAGAAGGAAAAGGAGAGATTAAGGGAGAAAGAAAGAGATAGGGAAGATAAGGAAAAGGAGAGAATGAGGGAGAAAGAAAGAGAGAGGGAAAGAAGGGAGGAGAAGGAGAGGATTAGAGAGAAAGAAAGGGCAAGGGAAAAGAGGGATCATGAGAGAGAGAAGGAAAAAGAAAAGGAAAGAGATAAAGGCAGGAGAGGACGGGAACGAGAGCGGGAGAAGCATAGAGATGTTGATAGCGATAACAGTGACGGTGAGTTGAGGGAGAGAAATAGAAAGCGACATAAGAAAGACGACGACAGTTATAAGGGGCGGGAGAAGGAAAAGAGTTCTAGCAAGTCAAACAGGAAAGTTGATGGAATTAACGGAAGCCCTAGGAGAAAGAGCGATGGAGATGACTCTGATTCCAAAGAGAAAGAGAAAAGACTTACCCATGAGGAGGAAATGGAAGTTGAACAAAAGAGGTTGGATGATGAAATGGAAAAGCGGAGGAGGAGAGTTCAAGAGTGGCAAGAGCAAAAGAGGAAGCAGGAAGAGGCAGAAAGAGAAAAACAAGGTGAACTAGAGTCTGGAAAGGCATGGACACTTGAAGGGGAGGAATCTGATGATGAAGATGGAACAGGTAGACATACGAGTATGGATGTAGACGAAGACGACAAACTTGCTGATAATGAACCTAGGGAGTCAATGGTGGTAGATATTGACAATGGAACAGTTGCATCCGATTTACAGAATGGAGATGCTGGTGCTCCTGCAGACGATGAGATCGACCCATTGGATGCTTTCATGAATTCTATGGTTCTTCCTGAGGTTGAAAAGTTGAACAATGCTGTTAACTCAACACCTTCTGATAAAGCTTCTGACTTGAAACCTAAGGATAAAGAGGACGAGCGTAGTAATGGTCGACAATCAAGGAAAGGTTCAAATAAATCTATTGGCAGGATAATTCCCGGTGAAGAGTCCGACTCAGATTATGCAGATCCTGATGTTGAGGGGGATCCATTAGATGAAGATGACGACGAGTTCATGAAGAGAGTAAAGAAAACAAAAGTTGAAAAGCTTTCTTTAGTTGATCACTCAAAGATCGACTATATACCATTCAAAAAGAATTTCTATATTGAAGTGAAAGAGATCTCAAAGATGACTCTTGAAGAAGTTGTATTATACAGGAAGCAGTTAGAGTTGAAGATACATGGAAAGGATGTGCCCAAACCTGTAAAGTCATGGAACCAGACTGGACTTACTAGCAAAGTTTTAGAGACAATAAAGAAGGCAAACTTTGAAAAGCCAATGCCTATTCAAGCTCAGGCGTTGCCTGTAATTATGAGTGGTCGAGATTGCATAGGCATTGCCAAAACCGGGTCAGGTAAAACACTTGCTTTTGTTCTGCCAATGTTGAGGCATATCAAGGATCAGCCACCAGTTGTTGCAGGAGATGGACCTATTGGGCTTATTATGGCCCCTACAAGAGAACTTGTTCAACAGATTCATAGTGACATAAAGAAGTTCACAAAGGTAATGGGTATCAGGTGTGTTCCTGTCTATGGAGGTTCTGGTGTTGCTCAACAAATCAGCGAGTTGAAACGTGGTACTGAGATAGTAGTTTGTACTCCAGGTAGGATGATTGACATACTGTGCACCAGTAGTGGAAAAATAACTAACCTGCGTAGAGTAACTTATCTGGTCATGGATGAGGCAGATCGGATGTTTGATATGGGTTTTGAACCACAAATCACAAGAATTGTTCAGAATATTCGGCCAGATCGTCAAACCGTTCTCTTCTCTGCCACTTTCCCACGCCAGGTTGAAATTTTGGCTCGCAAGGTTTTAAATAAACCCGTTGAAATACAAGTTGGTGGGAGGAGTGTTGTGAACAAAGATATAGCACAGTTAGTTGAGGTGAGGCCAGAAAATGAGAGGTTCCTTAGACTCTTGGAACTACTTGGAGAATGGTATGAGAAAGGAAAGATTTTGGTATTTGTCCACTCACAGGATAAATGTGATTCATTGTTCAAGGATCTAATGAAACATGGCTATCCATGTCTTTCTCTTCACGGGGCTAAGGATCAGACAGACCGTGAATCCACAATATCTGATTTTAAAAGCAATGTCTGCAATTTGTTGGTTGCAACAAGTATTGCTGCCAGGGGATTAGATGTCAAGGAGCTCGAATTGGTGATCAATTTTGATGTTCCAAACCACTATGAAGATTATGTACATCGGGTTGGGCGCACTGGCCGCGCTGGCCGAAAGGGTTGTGCTATCACATTTATTTCTGAAGATGATGCAAGATATGCACCAGATCTGGTGAAAGCTCTGGAGCTATCTGAGCAGATTGTTCCTGATGATCTAAAATCCCTCGCCGATGGCTTTATGGCAAAAGTGACTCAAGGATTGGAGCAAGCCCATGGGACTGGTTATGGAGGCAGTGGCTTTAAATTTAATGAAGAGGAAGATGAGGTGAGGAAGGCTGCAAAGAAAGCTCAAGCCAAAGAATATGGATTTGAAGAAGACAAGTCAGATTCTGAAGATGAAGATGATGGTATTAGGAAGGCAGGAGGTGATATTTCACAGCACCCTGCTCTTGCTCAGATTCTTGCTGCGACCAAAGCTCCTCCAGTGCCTACTCCTATCTCTGCAACCCAACTGATTTCAAATGGTGGGCTACCTATTTCTTTGCCATCTGTTGTTGGTCTCCAGACTCCAACAGTCTTGCCTGGTACAGGGCTACCCCTTGCTACACATGACGGGGCAGCTCGAGCTGCATTAGCTGCTATAAACCTGCAGCACAACTTGGCAAAAATACAATCTGAAGCATTGCCAGAGCATTATGAGGCTGAGTTGGAAATAAATGATTTCCCTCAGAATGCTCGCTGGAAAGTCACACACAAGGAAACTTTAGGCCCCATTTCTGAGTGGACCGGAGCTGCTATTACCACAAGGGGACAATATTTCCCACCTGGCAAAGTCGCAGGACCTGGGGATCGCAAACTCTACTTGTTCATTGAGGGTCCTAGCGAGCAGTCAGTTAAGAGAGCCAAAGTAGAATTGAAGCGTGTTTTGGAAGACATCACTAACCAGGCTTTGCAACTACCTGGTGGAACTCAACCGGGCAAATACTCTGTTGTATAAAAGGTAAGATTCTGATACATTTGAGTTTATTAATGCTTATTTTAGTTGCTGTTCTAAGCTTTATGTTAAACACTTTTGAAGGGAAATGTTGGCTGTACAGCTTATTATTTATTGATTTTTGTAATCTTTTCTGTTCGTTGCACCATATAGGTGCACATTATCCTTGGCTATGCCTATATGGTTTTATATGATTAAGTGTTTTTCTCTGTCTTCTCTGGGTGGATTCATTTAGGTTCAGAACTAGCATAAATAATCTTTTCTGAGTTTAACTTGGGAATAATAAACATGATATTTGTATAGCAATGTTCTTGTTTAGTTTTTTTTTTTTTAATTGAGAAGTTCTGCAACCTAAGAGTAAATCTACTTTTGGTAGTCAATCTGGAGCGAAAATGAGACACTGTTAAACACTCTTGTCTCGCACCCCAATCGGGGACAAGTTGCGCATATGACTGCCATGCAGCTCATACAGGTATGAGTATTATTATCATGGAAAGTAAACTGATTTTTTTTCTTCTAATTTTGCTATGTGTTTGCTTAGTATTGTAAATTCTTCTAAATTCTAATACTACTTTGCATACCATCTGATGCTGTTTGTTTTTATTAAATTTTAATTGCACAACTTTTCTATCCTCTTCATGGTTTCTTTTTTGTTCATCTTCCGCTTTGATGCAGCTAGGTCTTTCAAGCCTAATCTCGTATATTCAAATATTGTTCCGTCCTTGCACTTGCTTCGTGGATGTCTAAGGTGCCAGTCATGACGCAAAATTTTTCATCTAGTTCCTACTTGATTTCAAGCTAACATCCTTGAAATACTGATTTTTTTTTTTCCATGTTATTCCTTGTCCTCAAGTTGTGAGATATTTATGCTATTATTTGTTCCTTTATCTGATTTTATGTGTGTATTTTTCAGGTTTTGGTTCGATGACCGTTTGTCTTGAAAAGGGATACAAAATGTGGTTCACATCTCATGTAATTGGGGAGATCACACAATTCAGTGATTTACGTATTTTCCTAACTGCAATGATTTGGATTTCAGCACATGTACACCATAAAACATATCTTTATATGAAATTTACCATTTAATGGATATGTCTATCATGGTATCCAAATCATCAGTTTAGGCTCATAATTAAGTCATGGCACTTTGCACTTGTCCTTGTTTTTTGTGAACTCAGCAATTCTATATTTTGTGTTGTAATTCAAATCTGTCAAATTTTATTTGGTTTGCTGAAATTCAAACATTATCACATTTATTATTCAAAAATCTACGTTGTGTATGCTTACTGGTCTGTTTTCGTGGGTTTAGTAACTTTATGTTGGATCAGAAGTAGACAAGGTGTGCTCATTCTCTGTTAAACTTATTGGATCAGCTGTGCTCACCCTATCAACATAAATACATCCTTAAATCATCTGTGGAAGTTGATGGCACCCAAGCATTTATTGATTAGAGCTTATGAAGAGCACAAAACATGTGGAAATGTGGAAATTATTAAAGAGGTGAAATGGCTGACATGCTGACAAGGTTTCACTTCTTAATCTCTGCTCTTTCTGTTTTGTCTAGTAGTATCATCATCCTGTCAAAAATTAAACCATATATGCGCATCTTCCTGTCACAAATTAATTTTAAGTCGCTTCGTATATGTGATTTCACCAGTTATTTTCTCTCTGCAAATTCTCATACGATGACCAGCTTGAATCACAGGAAGGTTATCAAGATCAGCATTCTGGAGACCATATTGTCTTTTTCTTAATATACCACTCAATGAGCTAGACAAAAACATAAGGCGAGCATTAGGAGGAAAATGATAGTAGCTTAAAAGGAGTGAAAGTTTGACAAAACTGTTTGGCACAAATGGTGATTAACATACAAAATCTGAATTTACTTTAGTATGTCAAGTCTATGTTCATCATTGCTCCAAAGAAATACTGACACATGATGAGTGTACAAGTGAAAATTTAGGATTCTGATTGTTTTGTAAGCACTTGCTAAACACACCACAATGAAAACCTACATGCATACTCAAAGATTTAAAGTGTATAGTAGTGATATAACCAATTAGAAAGGTGATTTTATTTTCTAAATAACTCTTCATGGAAACGTTCCACGAGGGTAAAAGGGTTATTGGAAAATAATGACATTGAATCTGACAAAAGAAAGTGCTTATATTTCAAACCAATAAACATTGTTTTGTTTTGGTTATATTTGAGACTGGATGAACCGATGAAGTAATCTTTACCCGCGAACCATCTTTGATAGACATGCTTCAAATCTCTGCATTGTTTTCTTTTGTTTTTGTCAAATCGATGTAAATATTCTGTCTCTGTCGTGAAAGCGAAGAAAATAATAATCTTTCTTTTGGGTATTTGGTCAATTGTTCTTAGTGTCTTGGGCAATTTTTAGTTATAATTTCAAGGGTGATCCCTTATCGAAATTGTTTACGATAGAACTAGGGACAAGCTAATATGAACAAACTCATATTGTACGTAGTTGATAAAATGTTGTCTCCCTTTCCTTTTCTCTCTTTTGTCCGCCATCCAAATTGTCTCTTTTCCATCATTTCCGCCACATGCACTATTAGAACTATGGAAAAATTGAATGGCCTAAGCCACTTTAGTTGTGACTAAATTGTGATCATCCTTTCATTTCCTATAACAACATAACATAGCAAGCACAATCACCAATCGACCAAATAGGATACACAAATCAAAAGCAGTACATTCTCTTGTGAGAAATTTACAGAGTAGCAAAAAAAATAAAACTATAGGCAGAACCATAGAAGCAGACATACAAATTCCCTAACCATACTCTAGCTCACCCTTATCGTTGCCATATACAACAACCTCCACCACTTAACCACCATCAACCGCCTCACCACCAATAAACCTACCAAATTCCACAATGAGTAAATTTGCACCACTGTAGTCATGGAGGTACCTTAGGGACCATTGATGTTGTTGCTGATTTGTGCTTCAATTTAAGATAGATGTAATGAATTTCTACATACTAGATGAAAAGATGAAAGAGATTGATGAGGATATTAAAATAAAGAGACAATTTTATGAGATAATGCATATAAAATCCATGAACTCGTATATTCTAACACTCCAAAAATATGATCTATAACTATCCGGAGAGTTTTTGTTTTAGCAAAAAAAATAAAAAATAATGGTGTCCATTTAAAGCTACAACTAATTTTACACAATACGATTGTTATTAGATAACGGTGTAAAATTACTCTACATTGTCTATGTGTATCCTATTTTCTCAGTCAAATATGTTATTTATCTTTTTTCATGTCAATCTAATCTTTCATCTTTAAAAATATTTACATAATTTAACTAATTTTAGTTCTTATTTCTTATTTTCCTTCTCTTATAAATAAGAGATTGAAAAGAAAAAAGTTCTATTGTGTTTGATTTTATAACTATTTTCAAGATTGAATAAATTATGAAGCAAGAGGTCAAATAAAAGCTAAAAAATTCGACACTCATTAAACTCCAAGACAACTTTTTATCCCATAGGACATTAATTTTTGGAGTTTAAATTGTCACTTAAGATTTAAACAATTTATAAGTAATTTACACAATTTTACTCCAATGAGATAACACAATAAACAACTTATACCTGACTTCAAGTAATGAATAATTATTAATCTCCCACTTTTTTTGATTTGTTTCTTCAAGTAACATTAGTTCAAAATAAGCAATGCAATGTACCATGTAAGCGAACTCCAATGAAAAAACAAGCTACGCATCAGAACTCAAGAATAAGTAACTATCTAAGTTCAGGCTAATGCTACGTTCATTCTATTGAAAATGCTCTTGGTACACTATAATAAATTATTCAAAAGAATTTATCATGTATCATTTTTTTTAAGGGTCATGCTATGTTAGGCATACTTCAAATAGTAATTTTATCTTAAAAACAACAATGTTTGACTTCCACGTGTTATCAATGGTATTCTCCGCACACATGTGGAGACTAATCATCTCGAGGTAACTAAATTCATCTCTTCTAACAAATACTTCTACATAAGCACCGATCGAAATTCGAATCCAGAATCTCAAGTATCTACCACTTGTATCCCACTATATTTATCATGTGAAGATATTGTCTCCGGTTAAATTTGTCTCCCATGAAATCAAAACCCTTCGTTTCTTTTTTTAAATGTGCTTTAAGGTCCGTTTGGTTATATGAAAAGAAAGTGGAAGGAAAGAAAATTACGCAAACCAATGTATGAACTTGGACTAAAGTTAGTCTAAATTCATGCATTGATATACTTTACATCTATTAATGATTAAAATAATAATAATAATAATCAACATTTTATTTCCTCAAGGGGGATTGTCAACGAAGAAAATACATTCCCGTTTATCATGTATCATTTTATCATGTGTTTCATCATGTACTAATCTTTTGCAATTAGTGTTATACTACTCCCTCCCCGTCCCAATATATAAAACTTACTTTGACTAAATGTACTATTTATTTATCTTGTTTTGACCGTGTTTTTTTAATAACATATAGATGTAAACATTATCATATAAGATTTTTTTTTTGGTACAACATATGAGATATTGTTTGATTTGTTTTGATGAGTATTTTCAAAATATTAAGTTGTTATAGTTTTTACAAATAGACAATTAGAGATATTAGTGATCACAATTGTACATTGGCGTACAGTGGTCAACTGTATATTATACTTTGGGACGGAAGAAGTAATATTTTTGACCCAAGTAGATGTTGGGAACTAAAAAAAAAAAAACCGAAACACAAAAAACTGAAAAATTATTCAACTAAATCCTTTCACACGGCAAAAGTTAATATCCATAAGGGTCTTTTTATGCACAGTGCATAAGGCCTTGGCAACCATTAGATTTTCTTTACACGTGTATTAATCATAGCCTTCTTCAGCTCACACTCACCACTACGATCACGATCTATGCAAGAGGCGGAGCCACCGTGACCTCGCAAACTGAAATCAGACCACCATTCTGATCGCCACTACGATCACGAGCGTGAGCATCACAACCACCAACAAATTCAAGCATGTAACAAAACACAAAAATGAAAACAAAAAGCTTACTCAATTTCGGCCACATTTTACATGCGATTCGATCACCGATTTCGAAAATTAATACCGGAAACATTCATAAAATCGAACGACGATCAAAACGGTATAAAGAACGTTGAGTTTCGTTGATTATTGAGGGAGAACGAACGGGGTCGGTGAACCGGGTCGTCGTGACCCATTTCTGCAGGAAATGGGTGAGGAAGATGATGAACAGTGACGCGCGTCCACGCCCACTCTCACTGGCGGCGCGTGGGGACGCGTGCGGTGCCAAGGAGACTCCAATTTTTTTTATTATTTTTACATAAAAATAGTAAATAATTTTCTGAGAATTTTGGGACCAGTTTTGTATTTTTCTGAGACCTGAAACTATATTTAGTTAATTAAATGAGGTAAATATGTTTTTATAAATATAAGATATTAATAAAATTTTCCCAAAATTTTATTTAGGGTATTTGGAATTATTTGGAACGGTTGGGGATACCTCACTCTCTTCAGTTTTATATCGTCTTAAAAATTTAAATTTATTTCACAATTTTTATTAAGGGTTAAATATGTTTTTGGAGAACAACTCTTTGAAACCATTCCACAGCAAAAATGGTTTCATACCGTTATACACTGAAACCATTAGTCTAGTTAAATGGTTTCATGACGTTATACACCGAAACCATTATTATAGTTAAATGGTTTTATATGAGCATTAGTGTCAAGATGTTATACACTGAAACCATTTGTCTAGTTAAATGGTTTTGATACTGTTATACACTGAAACCATTATTATAGTTAAATGGTTTTATATGAGCATTAGTGTCAAGATGTTATACATTGAAACCATTAGTCCTTTTAATTGGTTTCAAGATGTTATACACTAAAACAATTTGTCTAGTTAAATGGTTTCATACTGTTATACACTGAAACCATTATTCTAGTTAAATGGTTTCATAGCGTTATACACTGAAACCATTAGTCTTGTTATTTGGTTTCAAGATGTTATACACTGAAACCATTAGTCTAGTTAAATGGTTTCATAGCGTTATACACTGAAACCATTATTTTAGTTAAATGGTTTCATATGGGCATTAGTGCCAAAATGTTATACATTGAAACCATTGTTATTAAGTAAAACATCACATAACCATTTTACAAAACCATGCTACATAAAACAAAAAATCATATAAAGCAATTAGGGTTAGTTTAGTTGAAAAAAATTTGGATAGTAAGCATGAGATATTGGATTCGATCATTTTTTTATTTTAAAGAAAAATCGATATATATATGTAATTAATGTATGAGATTTTATTTATATTGTGATTATGATTGATAAAACTTAAAATTAAATTGTATGTTTGACAAGTATGCTTTATATATACATGAACCATTCGTTATTATGTTGGGCTTCGAGGGGGTGTATGACGAAAATTAATTAAAAATAGATTTTTATAATATATACTTCAAAGAAACAAAAGTTATTATTTAACTGGAAACGGGGGGCGCGCTAGAAATTTGGTGGGGTGCGCTAGAAGTTTGGAGAAGGGAAAAAAATTGGGGACGCGCTAGAAATCTAGGGGAGGAAAAAAAAATTGGGGCGCTCACAAGAAATCTAGAAAAAAAAAACTGGGGGTGCGCTAAGCAAATGGGGGGCGCGCAAGTAATGAGGTAGTATATGGGGGGCGCGCGAGTAATGGATTGCCTAATTTTGGGCTTGGACTGACTTTTGGTGTAGGAAGCAAGTTTATGCATGGTGCATAAGTTTGGGCTTATGCACCATAACCACACTCCTTTCACACATACTGATTGATTAGTGCCGAAACCCTAGTAATTATAAACACATTCACATAACGTAATAAAAAAAAAAAACAAAAACTCTCAAAGATATTGCCACAATCTCAGAAGAATTGACGATGTAATTTTTTTTTTTTGAATGATGAAGTAAGAATTTTGCTGTTGTAAAAGAAAAAGTAAATATTTTAGTGACGAATATAGATGAGAACTAAAACTGCCTTAATTAAAATTATTAAAGTTTATAAATGTAAAGAATTACCTTGAGATACAAAAAAAGAATAACTTGACATAAAAAAAAGTTAAACAAAACTTATTTACAACTTTAAATTAAGTTAAACAACTAAAACAATTCTAATTTCGTTTTGCATTTTTCCCTAAATTATAGAAGAGAGATGGAAGAGTTCTTAGCCTTTTTTTAGAAGAAACAAAAAGAAAGAAGAAACTTTGTTTATTTTTCTTGAGAAATTTGAATCTTTGTGGTGTTTGTCCGGTTAAAAAATAAAAGATTGAAAAGAACAAGTTTAATTATATTGTGTTTAATCACAGTCTCAACAAATATTATCAATTTTTAGTTGATCTAGTTTTTTTTTTTTTTTATAAATAAAATTAAATTATAAGGAGTATAAGGTGTACTCAACCCTTACAATTCGAAAATCGCCATTAGATGCTATCAAGGCAAGCTATGAGATTATTACACCAATTGACATAAGTATACATGGTATTAGTGTATTACACCCACCTCTACCTAAAAACCAAAACCATGAGATATAGATAATTTGATCCACAAGAGAACTCAAACTCGGCAAAGCTCCCCCAAATATGACGTTACGAAGACGCCAAATACACCACGTTGTAGCGAGCCAAATTAAATGACGAAACTTTGACCCTTTTTTACTTTTCACAAAAGCACCAACCAAGTTAAAGTGATGCAACTTTCCTTCAAAATTAAAGTGGGCTACCTGCATCCAACAACAAATTTTCCTCCATACTTGTTCCGAGAAGCGGCACTGGAAGAACACATTAGTGGTGATTGGCGACTTAGAGAGGACCACAATTCGATCTATCGCAAATGCGATCAAAATGAGTTGGAATCACAGATCCTCGAATCAGATTAGACTAAGTCAGATACTATGTAGCGAAAAACGGAAGAAAAAAAAACTGAAATATTTGATATAAAAAAAAAAACTGAAATATTCACCTAAATCCTTTATAGTTCACACAGATTAGTGCCTAAACCCTAGTAAATTATAAACACATTCACATAACGTAATTTAAAAAAAAAAACACACTCTCAAAACTCATAATTGTTTTTGTTTATGAGACTGAAGAAGCAGAAGAATATGGGGAGAAGAAACAACGGCGGTGGTGGTGGTGGCGGCGGAGGAGGAGGAAGGTCTCTGCAATTTGCTCTTCGCCGACGAGTTGAATCATGCAAATCAAAGTACACAACCCCCGAAGAAATCGTCGATCATCTTCGCTCCAATTACCCTGATTACCACCGAACTAAGGGCCAACAACTCCTTCGATTTGTTAACGATGCTCTTCAATTCTCCAATAATACTCCCTCACGGAAACCTAACCAGAAAAGCAATGCCGCCGCCGACGAAGATGACGACGATGATGATGAAGAAGAGTATCGAAATTCTTCTCGAAAGAGACGTAAGGATATTATTACCGATGAATGTGAAGCTCGATTGCAGAAAATTGAATCTCTTCATATCAAATCAAGGATGAGTAAGCAGATTCCATCATCTTCCTCCGAACCTGCTTCCAATAACAGTGAAGATGGTGAGGACGGTGCAGTTTCGACTTCAGAGGACGCGATTTATAGTGAGAAAGTTGAACCTGCTTTTGATTTGATGAAAGACATGCTGCGAAATTCATATACAGGGGCGAAAACGGTACCTGTGGTGGTGGCGGAGGAAAAGAATGTCGAATTGGATATGGGGAATTCAAGTAAAGCTACTATTACTGTTAATAGGAATGGCGGTGAACCACCGAAGTTGTATCGGACTACAAAGATACGATTGAAGGGTTTGGGTACGGGTTCTAATGTTGCCGGTGGTGGCGGTGTTGGTGTTGTTGAGATGAAAGGGAAGGAGGGTCCAATGTTTAAGGATTTGGGTGGGATGAAAGATATATTGGAAGAATTGATGATGGATATTGTGTCATTGTGCAATCCTCAATTGCCTAGACATTTGGGAGTGAAACCGGTGACTGGAATTTTGTTACATGGACCACCTGGTTGTGGAAAGACTAGACTTGCTCATGCTATAGCGAATGAAACCGGTCTTCCTTTTCATCATATTTCGGCTACGGAGGTTGTTTCTGGAGTCTCAGGTATTGCTCCAACCTTCCAACTTTGATTTGTGGTTAATTCAATTAGGATCAGTTTGGATTAGCTTTTAGTTTTTGCCGCTTTTGTTACTCTCAAGCTTAGTTTGCAATTTAAATAAATTTATGAATTATATGATTATTGGCTTATGAAAGTGCTAATAGACATAGATAAGTTAGATGATAGTTTCTGAATCAATTGGGCTATGTTATATGTGACTTTATGATTTAAGAAACTCTTAGTTATTACGAGATTGTTTTAATATTTATTTTTCGATAGTAATTGTGAATAAATTTATCCAAACTGATGCTTGGTCTTTAGGTCACTCTTAAGCTAAAGTATACTAAAATGTGTTCATTACCTTTGTTTAAGAATGGAGTTTCAAATTATTTAGCTGGCAACTGCTGAATGTTCTGCATTTTGCAAACCAGTGACTGGCAATGCTTCACTTATACTATTGGATGTATCAGAACTGTTTACATGAATAGTTGTTTCTTTCTTACTTAGGTGCATCCGAAGAATATATTAGGGAGCTTTTTGATAAAGCAAAAAGGACTGCTCCGTCAATTGTCTTTATTGATGAGATTGATGCAATTGCTTCGAAAAGAGAGAATTTACAGCGTGAAATGGAGAAACGAATTGTGACCCAGTTAATGACTTCCATGGATGAGCCGGAGAGTTCTGATGAACCTCGTGGCTATGTTCTTGTAATTGGAGCCACAAATAGGCCTGATTCTCTTGACCCTGCTCTTAGACGGCCTGGTAGGTTTGATCGTGAGTTTTTGGTTGGCGTTCCTGACGAATCTTCCAGGGAGGAGATCCTTTCCGTGCTTACTCGCAATCTTAAACTTGATGGTTCATTTGATCTGCGCAAAATAGCCAGGTCTACGCCAGGATTTGTTGGTGCTGATTTGGCAGCTCTGGCTAACAAAGCTGGTAATCTGGCAATGAAGAGGATAATTGATGAAAGGAAACGTGAATTATCTCAAGATCTCATGAGCGAGAATACAAAAGGCTGGTGGAGAGAACCTTGGTTGCCTGAAGAAATAAATAAGCTTGCTATCAAGATGTCTGATTTTGAGGTGCTTTAGATTTATTTACTTGTCATTATTATTCCCCTGTAGCCTTTTTCTAGATTTGTATTACTATCCTGTGTTTAGAAGGATATCTTATCCTGTACTTTTTATTCTCTCTAATAAAAATTATCTCTCTATACAAAGGATAAAAATGCTGTTATTATTCTTGTATTCTAGTCTTTGATTTTCCGTTAACATATACATGCATATATGACAATCATATTTATCTGGGAATTTACAGGAAGCAGCCAAAATGGTGCAACCTTCAGCAAGAAGAGAAGGGTTCTCTTCCATTCCTAATGTCAAATGGGAAGATGTTGGTGGGCTTGATATTTTAAGGCATGAGTTTGATCGCTACATTGTAAGGCGTATAAAATATCCTGAGTATTATGAGGTAATTTTTTAATACTAAGCAAACTGACTTTTATATCTTTGTGATTGTCTCCATTATGTAGCCAAATCATTCAGTTGAGCTTTTCTCTTTGTTATATAAAAAAGAAAGATATAGCTCTAAATAAAAAGGTATTGAATAAAATAAAGGGTGTGCATTGCATGTTTTGGATTTATGTAATTCCAAACCATAGGAACGATCCCAGACCACCAGGTGTAAGTTAAATATGAGAAAGAAATTCTGTTGGATCCAAGACTGTTGTAAGAGAGATGATTTGTTATGGTGAGGTAGCAGTAGTAGTAGTGTAAATAGGTTTTCGAGGAAGTGAGAGAACCGTGGTAGGGAATCCGTTTTGTGTTGTTGAGGATTATAGCTGAGGCTTGGGACTGGAAACACATTTTTCTTTCATCTAGGGGGTGATACTAGTCCTTTGGATGCCGGACCTTCCGGTCATCTCTGTCTTGATGTAAATAAGTAAACTGCGATCACTCAATTTCAGCAATAATAATCCTTGGCTGAGTTTTTGTTTATTTTCTACCAAAATTTCATTCACTTTTGGATATAATTGTTCTCAAGTGGTTTGGGAAAGGAATTGATGGAGGATCCTATATATTTTGTTTATTTTTGTCTTCACTATTTTCTGAAAATTATGGTAATTTGTATATCACAACTTCACTGATCTGTGTTATTGGATTTAACCATTTCAGGGAATTGGGATGAATCTTGAATCTGGATTCTTGCTTTATGGACCTCCGGGTTGTGGTAAAACACTGATTGCCAAGGCTGTTGCCAATGAGGCTGGAGCTAATTTCATTCATATCAAGGTCTGTCTAAATATTCCATACTTTTATCATTAATTTTGGTTTACAGAAAATGTTCTGCTGTTTTGAATGAAGCATTTTTTTTTTGGATATTTGAATTGTTTTCATTGAATTCTTAGGGACCTGAGCTTCTAAATAAATATGTTGGGGAAAGTGAGCTTGCAGTGCGGACATTGTTTAATCGTGCAAGGACTTGTGCACCATGTGTACTGTTTTTTGATGAGGTTTGTAGTTCTCTTTTCCTAAAAATGTTGGTTAACTCCCTATATTATATCAACACATAATCGTTTGATTTCAAACTTGTGAACTATAACTTCCTATGTTACTCTCTTCCGCATATGTAGCGATCATTGTGCATATTTGGAAAAACAATGTCTTAGTCTAATTTCTTACTCAGTTACTAATTTCTTTTGTCTATGAAGAAGGGCTTATATGAATACTCAACAAACCAAATTTGTTGTAAAATTGTTTGCAATGTAAGTTTCAAACATGTGTAAGATTTGACTTTTGCCATTTTCAGGTTGATGCTCTGACTACTGAACGCGGTAAAGAAGGTGGATGGGTTATTGAAAGACTATTGAACCAGGTCAAAAAAATTCTACTTTTTGGAACTAAATAAAAATGGTCACACTGACTTCTTACTCATTATAACAAGATGAATAAAACGAGACAATTATATGAAATTGCAGTTGCTTATCGAGTTAGATGGCGCTGAGCAGCGGAGAGGCGTTTTTGTGATTGGTGCAACAAATAGGTACCTTTGGTTCATGATCTCTAATTAGTTGTTTGACTTCCACATCTTGTTGTATTCACTTAGTCTCATTTTACAGGCCTGAGGTGATGGACCGCGCTCTCTTACGGCCTGGCAGGTTTGGTAAACTGCTTTATGTTCCTCTTCCAAGTCCAGACGACCGTGTTTTGATTTTGAAAGCTCTTGCAAGAAATAAACATATTGATTCTAGTGTGGATTTGAGTGCCATTGGAAGAATGGAAGCATGTGAAAACCTTAGTGGTGCTGATCTTGCAGAATTGGTATGTATCTACACTTTTTTTTTTTTTTGGATTTTTAGTATTATCTCTGCTCTATAAGAAAAAATGGAAAGTAAATTTCGGAATTTGCTGATTTTCTGGTGTATTCAGATGAACGAAGCAGTAATGGCTGCTCTTGATGAGAAGTTGGCCTCAATTGAGACAACTTGTGAATCATTGACCATTAGGACAAGTCATTTTGAAGTAGCACTAAGTAAAGTTTCTCCATCCGTGTCGGACAAGGTACGGTTAATTCTTGTAAATTTATTTTGCTTGTGAAATCTGATATCTTATGTTGGATAAATTAGTTGTAGAAATTTATATAAGTTTTTTCTTCTGAGAGCAGCAAAGGCAGTACTATGAGCGTTTGTCAAGAAGCCTTAAAGCGGCATGAGAGGCACGGGTAGCACGGCGATGCCTTGTTCTGTTTCTTTACAGTAGGTGATTATTATCTTGAGGAGAAGGTGAAGAAAACCATTTTTGTTGGAGTGTAGTGAAGTTAGGTTTTGTATTTGCGTGTTTATGATAAGTATGTTTTTTGTGTAATCAAGATTCATTCGGCAAAAATTTAGGTGATTATTATCCTGAGGAAAAGGTGAAGAAAGCCATTAACAACCAATGCATAAAAAAAAGGCGAAGAAAATAATTTTTGTGGAGTGTAGTGAAGTTTGTGCAACCAAGATTGAATTTTTGCCAAATGGCTGTAATATGGTTCACTTATTCCTTTCACGTAGTATGGGATTTGTTGCAAACAATGTACTAGAATATCAATAAGAAAAATGACATAAATTGCCTTTCTGCGTTTGCATTTGCATCATATTACTGTGTTTTTACCACTAAGAAAATCATGATAAAACAATGTGGTGTGTTATGGTGCTTTACTTTCATGTTCAAATACTAAGTTGTACTAATATGTTGCTGATCATAGCACTTAATTACTACATACAATTAATTACTCGGACAATGAAATAATTACTACATATGATTAATTATTCGAATATTTGATTTTTTTTGTTTACAATGAAGTTGAGAATCGAACCTATGACTTATAACATACTACCCAAATTTATCAACCAAACCTAGCACCTTTGAACAATGAAATAATTACTGGTACTACATGATTAATTAATCGGATAGTGAAATATTCCATGATGGATAAGTCATAAGTGAAGTGTTAATATTAGTGGTACATCAATTATTAGCGATTTTTTTCTTTTTCCCCATATTTCTCCCAAACCCCCAAATTTACAATTTTACCCTTAAACTTATTTAAGAAAACGTTTTCCTAAGTGCAATTTTTTTTTTTTTGCGTAAAGAAAAATAGTGTAACTTTATAATGGTTCTTATTTAATGACTCGCATTTCATGGGTGCTGGAAGAAATATGGGTGTGGGGGGAGTGGGGGGCTGGGCAAAGGAAAATTCATTATTAGCAGCATGGCACTGAGTACTCAACCAAATAAGTTAGAGATTATTAAAAAAAAAGAAAAAACACCAATGTATGTTCAAAAATTACGATTGCTCTCTACATCGTTGCATATTTTGAAAGTGTTGCAAGATATTTTCATTTTCAACATTATCAAATATATCAATCCCTATGTATGTGACCAATCGATTATTCAGAAAGTCATCCCTATATGGTTGCCCGTTTGATTCTTCAGAAAACTCATTGCTGAGAAACCCCTTTCTACTATTGTAGTTGCCACGAGCAAAAGTAATGCTAACTTTAGAAGTAAATACACCGTTGGATAAGCAATGTGTTTTTAGTTTCCGCCATCATTCCTGAAAGATCAATACTAATTCCATGTAAATTAGAAAATTGATCACTAGATCGAGCCAAATTAATCAATCTTTCCTTGTCAAATGCAAAAAAAATGAATCTTGTTGACATAAGCTTGCTACACAAATAAGCAATTCACTATTCACCTCTATGAATCTTATATTACGCTCTTGAAGTTTTTTGTCAATCACATGCTAAAATACCTCAAGTTAGGAGGGAGTATCCTTTACTAATGTTTTGAATATAATTTTAACTCCTCTAGACTTTATTTATTTTTAGTTGTTAGGATGTTGACCGTCCAATTAAGATTAGACGATTTAAAGTTAAAAGTTGGTAATTTTTATTTAAAAAGAAAAACTTTAAAAAGTTTTTATAGGATCCTTCAATTTCAATAAAACCATTATGTGACTGCATGCAATCAATGAATCACATATGTTCACTTCTTACCTCCTGACACTTCACTCCGTACTTCTTTATAATAAAACCAAATATTTGTTCATATGGTTATTTCACACAAACTTTGTGATATGATGGCCTATTAAAAACACAAACTTCGTGATTGGTTTGCATTTCCCAAAATAATGCATTTATTTGGGGGGATAAAAGGGAAACAACAAAAAATTGCAAGTGTTTTGATATACAAAAGCAATTCTTAATTTTTGGTTTACGAAATTTGGGTTACATAAAGGGGGGAATGACACAGTGCATGAGAAATGCATATAACAGTTGCATTTTAAAACTTCCTTCTACTTACACTAAAATAAGCTGGTTCTTTATATTTGAACTAAAATATATACCAAATCCAAACTTCAAATGGTTAAGTTAAAGCTTATCATCATGAAAGCTCTTTTGCACAATTACTCTTCTTTCTTAAACCTATTTGTCATATCCAAAGGTTCAATCACATTTACACAATCAATTGCAGCGATAGCATTAATTTTCATATTACTTTACATTTTTTTCAGATCCACTAGTGTCTACCTTATTGACTATGTTTGTTATTTACCTCCTGATAATTTGAGAATCCCTCATTCCCATTTCATAGAACACTTTCAATTGTGCAACTATGACAAAGAAATCATAGAATTTCATACCAAAGTATTGGAGAAATCCGGTATCGGAGCCGAGGCTTGCGGGCCAGAATCAATTCATCAGCTCCCTCCTGGTACTTCTATGAAGCATGCACAAGCCGAAACTGAGATGGTTCTTTTCACAATCGTCAACGATCTTCTTACGAAACACAATGTGCATCCTAAGAGCATTGACATCCTTGTATCAAATTGTAGCCTTTTCTGTCCCACACCATGCATTACCTCAACCATCATTAATAAGTTTGGATTTCGAAGTAACGTAAAGAGTTTCAGCCTAAGTGGAATGGGTTGCAGTGCTGGATTGCTTTCAGTAAGCTTGGTCAAAGATCTTCTAAAAGTTCACAAAAATTCACTGGCTTTAGTTCTAAGCATGGAGGCTGTAGCTCCCAATGGTTATACCGGCAATACAAAATCCAAGCTTATTGCGAATGCATTGTTTCGAATGGGAGGAGCAGCAATTTTACTATCCAACAAAAATCAAGACAGGGGAATAGCCAAATACAAGCTTCAACATCTTGTGCGAACACATTTGGGATCAAAGGACAGGGCATATCAGTCTGTTTATCAAGAACCTGATGAAAACAATATTGTAGGCGTTTCCCTCTCGCGGTCGTTGTTAAGTGTAGCTGCTTCAGCTTTGAGGATCAACATAAAAACCTTAGGGCCTCTTGTCTTGCCTTATTCCGAGCAACTGCAATATGTGTTGTCAATGCTTCGCAGTAAAATTTGGGCAGTGGAGAATAGGGAAATGTATGTGCCGAATTTCAAGAAGGCTTTTGAGCATTTTTGTATTCATGCAGGTGGTAAGACAGTAATAGACGGTATAGTGGAAAATCTGAAGCTGCATAGGGAAGATGGAGAGGCTTCAAGGATGGCATTATATAGATTTGGTAATACTTCATCTTCATCTCTGTGGTATGAACTGAGCTATTTAGAGGCAAAAGGGAGAGTAAAGAAAGGACATAAGGTTTGGCAAATTGGGTTTGGAAGTGGATTCAAGTGCAACAGTGCAGTGTGGAAGTGCCTTTCTGATATTGATCCAAATGTAAGGAGTGTGTGGTCGGATAGAATCCATTTATATCCAGTTGAGATACCTGTGTTTGACTGTTGAAGTTATTGTATAGGTTCAAGAAGTATTGAAGGGACCAACAAAGATGAAAATTGGGCACTTAATGACTTATTCATTTTCTTATTTATACCTTATTGTCTTGCCGGTATAATCAGCATTTTCCTATAAGTTACTTTTTCTGTCTACCATAATAAACAGCAGGAATATGTTGATCATCCCTTATATCCTTCATTTAGTCTATTTAATATTTATCATTGTCAGTGTAGTACTAACCACATACAGTTCAATTTCAACATAAGCATTTGAAGTGGGGTTTCAATTTGCAAACCAAGACAGGTTATTGACCAGAGCTCAAAAAAGTAAATGATTTATTTGACATGATACATTTACATCTGTTTATATACATCCATTAGAATTTAGGTGTACAACTACAGGGGTTATCTACCATAACATAAAAAAAAATAAGGGAAAAAATTAAGTGAGACAATCTATGGTTGCATGGTACTATAGATCTTGGGAACCAAAGAGGATCGAATTATCAGTACAAACCAAGGCTATATAATCAATTGCAAAATTTTGCGAGCTTTATCTAGTGAGATTTTTTAGCTTTTAACTTAACTGGTTGCTTGGACAAAACTTCAGCAATGAGCTGACGACCAAATAAGTGTGAATTCTTGAGGATTAGGTTCCTTGTTGATGGATCAACCACATAACCATGACCTGGCATCCATTGTAGCAAGTGTAGAAGCAAGTCTTTCTTTTCAGGCTGACCTAAATAGCGTGATACAGCCATCTCAAATAAATCCTGCATCCAGGGAGGATATAATTAATTTTGGAGTGAACAGTTAAAACTTGAAACAATATAAAACTCTAATCCTAGCTACAATCTTCTGAAAATGTTTCAACTTGGACCCAGCTGACCACTAAATCAGTTGCTCTAATTTGAACATTTTTATTCAAATTAATATTTTTTTTAATTCAAATTGAATCCATTTAATGAATATTAGCAAAAGGAATTTCAAACTATAATAAAAAAATTAAGTTTAATTGCAGTGACAAGATATTTAGTTGTAGTTGTTAGTGTGGATGTGGTTATTTTTAAAAAGAAAAAGAAAATTAAGCCATGAACTAATTGTAGTACTAATAACGGTATTCAAATTGCAATACTAGCAAGATTATTACCTGACCAATCTTGAAGCCACAACTATGGAGTGTCTTCATAACATCATTGATCAAGTTGATGTTACCTGACTTCATAAATGCACTTGCGAACTTTTTTGTGGTGGGACCAGAAATAAATATTGCATTATCCTGATTAGGATAAGATTCATCAGACGAACTACAATGCTACAAGAAAGAAACAAATTATTCACTCCTAAAACCTGCGGGAATACCTTGAATACTACATATGCATCTTTCAAAAGCTTTCCTGCTAGGAGAATGTGCAGAATCTTTTCATGAAGTGCCTTGCATATTGTTCTCTTGCTATATTTCAAAATATTGTAAACAGAAAATGCCTCTGAATAAGCACTTTCCTGACCAAGGTGGTATATTAAAGAAGAACAGAGCTCCTATTAATAGAGGAACATATTAGAAATTTTATTTGGTCTCTAAGTCTAAACCGACAATAGATGGAAAAACAATCACAGAAACCTTCATTGAGATAAGGAAAATAAAATAACGATGAACATCAAATAACATTCAGCAGGAAATATAGTTGTAGAAAGCACAAACATACACCAAGGATCAATATTGTGAAAATACTGGACAAGGATGCAAACAGATGTTGGCAAATATTACAAGTCATAAAACAATTAAAACGAAGTATTACAGTCAGATTTCATACAAACACATCAATATGTTAATAAAATAGTGTACCTCCGCTGGTTGATAGCCTTTACTGTTCATGTCCTCCATGGTTCGATAAGCTAATAAATACATGTTTTTCTTACAGAAGTATTTTATTAGAATATTGAAGGTATTGTAATCAGGACTGATTGCTAACTCATCCATCTTTCTTAGTATTTCCATCACACTTTCCATTTCACCTACTCTGCAGAAAGCACAGAGCATTGAATTCATTATAACCACGTCATATTTGTTGAAAGTAGTTTGAAAATCATTGGCCAACTGCATTGCCTCCTGAAAAAGCTTTTCTCGGCAAAATGTGGATATCATGATACTGTGAGCATAGCCATCTGCATGAGGGAATTAAAATTTTAAATTATTACCACGTTAAAGATCCCAATCTTGGAGGGTTGCTAGAACTGATGCTTTAATAATAAAAAAATTAATAATAATAGAAAACTCAGTTAAAAGTTACTATGATATGATATATCTAGGGTCATGCTAAGAGGTAAATTTTGTACTGAAAAGAACATTTTTTATATTTTGAAAAGATGGATTACACAAGTTTCAAGACCATTTTACTATATTAGGCTCCTTAACTAGTGCCCCTGGGGCTCTAGTTAGCATTTTCCGTATATCTATTATTAGCTCCAAGAATAGAGATTCCAGCAGAAATTCAAACAGTGGAACAAATATAGAAACAGAAGGAAAACATGTGAACATATTTGCAGAACTCTTATTGATCTCCATTACATATGAAGCTATTAAAGACAACTCTTCTAAAAGCTTAAGCTGATAAGTGGATGCCTAATAATGCCCATATGTAAGCTTTAGATGTTACATAAAGACCCACCAGCCGTATTATATACTAATATACCTAATGGAGAAAATAGATTTGATAAAAAATACTAGAAAACCAATTAAAGGATTCGAGTCTTTCAAGTCCATCATAGCGAAAAATATAAATAGATAACCTGAAACAAATATATATGGCAGATGAAAATTAATACTTTGTTATAATTTGGTCACTTCAAATAGATAGACTAGTCAAATAATCCCTTCAGAATAAGTAAAAGTTTATGTAGATTTCTAGGCACATGGTGCTTTGTTTCATTGAAGGAAACTCTAAACGAAAACTTACCAAACTTGACATTCTTTTTCATCATTTCATCAAAAACTACTTTGGCTTCATGCGTTTGTCTTGCCTTAGCTAGGCCATCCATCAATAAACAGTATGACATCTGCATACACATCCAAACTAGTGAAACAAGACATTAAAAAAGAGAAAAACATTGAAAAGGTTAAAAGGATGTATATTTTATGATATTAGTTTAAATTTAGGCATCAAAATAGTATGGATAATGCTATGAAATGATTTAATAACATTTCAGATACAGAAAAAACAACCTTTTGTTGTTCAATTCAGATGTTACTATTACCTCATCTTCAGCATAACCCAAAGATTCCAGTTTGGTTAGTAATTCTCTTGACTTCTCAAACAAACCTCCTCTAACATACACTTTCAGCAAGGTTGTCAAAATTACCTGCAATTATATATATAAAACCACATGTATTATATACTACTTGTCACAAATTTTCGTCTTAAATTTTGTAAAAAGACAAGGAAAACAAACCTTGTTTGGTACTAACCCTTCAGATTCCATATCTTGAATCAACGCATCAGCTTTTTTGACGTTTCTACTTGCTGAATAAGCATTTAGCAAAGAACTGTAGTGATAAACATTTGGAGAATGACCTTCACTCTTCATCTGGTTAAAATAGTTTTCTGCTTCTTCCCATTTACCATTAGAAGCACACACTGCCATTATTGCCCCATAAATTACATCGTCCTTTCGCATTCTATTGTCTTGCAATTCCTGAATTAGCTCCAGTGCCTTAGGATATCCATCTTTTACTTTAACGCAACCTGCAATAAGCTGGGTATGAGAACAAAAATATTAGGCAATAAAGAATTGAATCATAAAATCAGCACGGTATATTTTTAGTTGTGCATACCAAACAATAAAAAGTCAATTTTTAGATAAGAAATAAAAAGCAGGCAGAGAATATTAAAGAAACACAAAACAATGGAGGAAAGAATTACATACAGTACTATAGGTAACAAGATCCGGAACTAGACCATCTTGTTTCATCTGCTGAAAGAGTTTAATGGCGGTATCAAACTTGCCTTTCTTGATTAGACAACTGAGAACAGAATTACATACATAGACATTGTCCTTCACCGATTCATCTTGAATGTTGTTATACAGTTTTAGCATCGTGGAAGCATCGAGTTTATTGGCCATGAACTTTATATAATGGGAATAAGAATATACATCAAGCTTCTTGTTCTCTTGCATCCATAAAAAAAGCTGCAGCAAATGCAATAGTCATGGTAAATGAGTTTCGTACGAATGCATGAATGATGTAGGGCTAATGACATTAACACTTGTGAGATTGTTTGGAAGAGCTTATGCAAACAGTTTATGTCATTGTCATATGCATAAGCGCCTCAAGATAGCTTATTAAAAGAGCTAACAGAAATAGCTTATGCAAACAGTTTATGTCATTGTCATATGCATAAGCGCTCCAAAATAGCTTATTAAAAGAGCTAACAGAAATAGCTTATATGAAAACAATTTAACTTGGCGTGTCTGGATTAGCTTATTTGAGCTTATCTACTACTGGCATTAGCATTTGTGATCCTGCTCAGTGGGAGAACTTATGGAAACAGCTCATGGCATGTTCATAAGCTGTTTTCAACTTATTTTTTCTAAACTCTACAAGATAACCTATGAAAACAGCTTATAGCGTATACGAAAACAATTTAACTTTATTTTATCTTTTGTCATTTAGAAATAGCTAATACATAAGCACTTATCATAATAAGTGTCTATGCTATAAGCTACATATTGAGCTCTATATATCCAAATCTATTGTTACAAAAATAGCTTATACATAAACATATATAAGTGCTTATCCAAACAAAGCCTTAGTAAGAATCAGCAATTACCTGAGAGATATGGTTAAATTTGTTTGAATTACCAAAGTGGTGCAAAGTAGCATTGAGGTCTTTCACTGACAACTTATCTCCTACTCTGTTAATAAGCAATTAATTAAAAATTGTGAAGTGAAGATTGAATAAGATGAAAAGAAGAATAAAAAATAGTACCTTGTAAGAGTAGAAATCAAGTTCAAGTTGGAAGCATGTTGAAGTTGAAGTTTGGGTGATTTTGTTGTTGCGGTTTTAGAATTAGCGAATTTAATAGATTTTGTAGATAAGCGCGTTTGAGAAGAAGAAGAAGACGAAGCTGAAAATGATGATGAATGGCATCGAAACGCCATACTAAATGCAACTGCTGATGATGATATTGATATCTCCATTTTTCTTTCATTCACAGTGCTAATTGCTAAAGCTTCGTTGATAATATACTGAAAATGAATTATTAATTTTAATATTAATATTTAATATTATTTATAGAAGAATATTAATTAATCTATTTATTTTGATTGGGCTTCCTCAACAATATATTTTACTAGATACACCACCCTTTTCTAAGGAAGGAGGATTGATTTTTTTTTTTTTTTTTTAAGTAGCATAGTGTTTAGAATTATATCAGCTGAATAAGTGGAACAAGGTTTGATGCACGTTGTTGGGTTTTTCTAAAGATTTAGATTATTAAAAGGATTCATGTGTTTACCTCTTGAAGCGTCAAGGAGATGTCGAAAAAAATTCTATTTATCACGAGCAAAGTGTAGCGATCTACTCATCCACACGAACATAATTTCTCTAATGATCGGTGCTAGCCAAATCGAGTGGAGCTTCAAGAAAAATAGAATTTTGAATTTTAGGACTAACTTTTACGTTAGAAATTCAACACATAGTCCCAACTAGCCGAGCTAAGATCATAAAGTGATAAAACAACGAATTGAATTTCTATCCCACTGTTTAATGTCATCCGGACAAAAAAATAATAATTTAATTCTTCAAAATACATATTGCTTGAGAATTTTGGGTGGAATGAGTAGTAGCTCAACTGGTTAAAACTATGTGTTGAATGAGGAGGAGGTTCAGGGTCAGTCCTAGCAAAGGAAGAAAAAACTAACATAACTTTGTAATACTAACAACTAACATTGCTTATAAAAAAACATATTGATTGAGAATTGTTACTATTCATGCACAAAAAACATTGGATACAACATGTGAGCTATTTTATGGAACTGATTAGATCGTAAAAAATAAAATGGAACAGTTCAGGAGAGCTCCAAAAATATTATAAAATGAGCATATTTTTGGTCATCAAGGCACATTAAGTTGTCATCCATCGTCTCTCATTTGTTCTCTAGCACAATTATGTTCGTTATGTCCCTGAACTTAATTTATGATTTAGTTTTTTATCTTCTTTTTTACATGTCATTTTAGGCATAAATCTGTAATTTTCTTTATTTGTGTGCTCCAAATCATAAATATATGTTATGCTCAAAAAAGACGTGTGGAAAGACTATAAGTCCAAATGGATTTGTTGGTGATCCGTTCAACATTTGTGGAGTGGGAATAACGGTTGTGTTATGGGGTGGAGTCTTATGAAAAGAAGTAAGAGAGTTACTCATTTATGTTTGTCAAATTAAAATTATTCATATTTTTTAGGGGATTTGGATCCTCTCATGTTTTTTCTCTTCGGTCCCCTCTCTCCTATTCATTTTATGTGTCTTTATCTCTCATCATTTTCTTCTCTTTCATCATCATTTCTTTATTCTTAATTTTTTTCCTCACACTCACAAAATAAAAACTGCACTCTTACCGCAAATGAGGGGATCCAAATCCTTTTTTGGGATGTTAATAGATGTACAAACTAATATAGGCTGTATATAATGCGAAGGAGGTATAAAGATGTTATATTTTGAGTGTCTGAAAAATTATAGGGGTGTTACTTTTCTAGATGAATAGTTGTTTAGCTTACAATCTTATTAGTGGAATGAATAATGATATTACTAATACTCATTCTTTGTTTGATCAGGTTTGGCAATGGCAAGGACCAACTCGAGTTCGCACAATTCTTTGAAAGCTGGTTCATGGATCCTTACTTACTAATGCAGTGAGAGCTCATCAGCAGATGACAAAAAATGACTTGTGCCCTAGGTATCAATCTCAACCTGAAACCATCATGCATATGCTTCGAGATTGTGAAGATGTTCAACAATATTGGAATCAATTCATCACTGAAGACTGTTGGGCTAAATTCTTTAGCCTTGGAGCTAGTAACACCGATTGACCTAGTTTTTTTGGTGTGTCAGTTTGGGCTCTTTGGAAAGATCGTAACAACCTAGTTTTTACTAGAGAGACTGAACTTGGGAACCACCTTACTTCCAAGGTGGTTAATATGGCTTATCAAATCGAGAAAGAGATAAAATGTCCTCTTGCATCTCGGGATGAGAATATATATATCTAAGGGCAATATTCATTGGATAAGACCTCCTGCTGGTTTTGTTAAAATAAACACTGATGACTCTTACAAAAATGGAAATTCAGGTTGTGGCGGCCTCATTAGAGATCATCGTGGTCATTTTGTGAAGAGTTTTTTTTGCGTAATCTCGGAACAGGAAATGCCTTGCTTGCCGAGTTATGTGGTATTTTATTCGGTTGTCAAATGGCTAGAGATATGCGTTTGACACATGTTATCTTAGAAATTGATTCAACTCATGTCGTCAATATGATCAACAATCGGTTTACTTCCATCTTTTATCTCCAACGTCTTTTCCACGAGGTTATCTCTCTTATCCACCTTCTAGGTTGGACCATCCATGTCAATCATATTCACCATGAGGCAAATTGTGCTGATGCTCTTGCGTTTAAAGGCCATGATGTTGGTTTCACTCATGTTATGCTAGATTCAATTCCTGATTATATTAGTACTCTTCTTGATAAAGACTTAAGGGGAATCTGTTCCTCTATAATCGCGCCTTAGTTTTTTTTCCCTTTATTTATATAAAAAAAATATATTAATAGTTGTTTATGTTTCATGCGCTTTATGCCCATCTGAATACCAAAAATAAATAAGAATAAACCTAAAAAAAAAATTCGTTGATCCAATAAATTATTGATTGTACTCACAAACTAGTTTGTTATGATAAAATGTGTGAGAATAATCACTAAATTATTAGTGGTAAAATGTTTGAACTTTGTTCCTGCATGTTCCTAGTAGTTACCATATTTAAGATTAACTAATGTACCAAAGACTAACTATATACTCTCCCTCCGTTTCTTTTTATTTGTCGTTTTAGAAAGAAAAAAAATTAAAAAAGTGTATTTTTGCATCTTATCTTTTTATTATACCCTTATTTGAATTTACCAATAATTTTTTTATTGTTTTTGCACACACACTCTCTTTCCAATAAATTTAATATATTATGTACAAAAAAGATTAATATGTTATGTACCAAAAAAACCTTTAGTTTTCCAATATATATTAAATCTTTTACGGTTTTAACAACTACTCCTAAATATTTGGAATTTACTTGAAGTTATAATAGACAACGTATAACCTTAAATTATCAAAACAACAAGTAATTTGTAATAAAATTATTTTTCTAAAACGATAAATAAAAAGAAGGAGTATATTTTGATCTCTTTCAAAAAAACTATATATATTTTGACATTTTTTTTGTTATGTGAATGAGAACATATAAAGATTTTTTGAAAAAATAAATAAATAAATATTTGTTACTTGATGGATTAAAAAAAAAAATTGTTACTTGATTGGTAAATACCCAACCGACTTTACTATCTTTTCAAAAAAAAAAAAAGATTTGCTTAGCTGGATCTTACTCCGTATTTACCGCGAGACAGCAACGAAACAATCCATTAGATATTAAATCTTTTCCATTAGATACTAAATCTTTTCCGTTAGATATTATTGACAACAACAAAGCTATAAATACTAATCATCCTCGTTATTATCTAAAAACATTACAATAAAATTTTGTGAATCAATTGAGGTGAAATTATCTTTTCCAAAAGAATGGAACTTCTCAGTTCATTGAAGAAAGAAGAGATTTTAGAGGTGCTTTCTCACGGTGGCTTATGTCACTGCTGTCAAACTCTGGTTCATGATCGAATCATCGGAACCCTTCATAAAAGTAACACTCTTTTCCTCTGTTTTCCTCTGTTTTTCATTATACGTCTCTTTCTGCAATTTTGTTTTTTAATTACCATAACAATTATCAATTCAAGTTTTCTCTTTTTTATCTTTTGTTAATTGGGTATTTTTAGTACTAATGCTGAATTAAATGTAACATTTTTATCTTTTCAATACAGGAAAGCGAGGTGAGAATTTGTATCAAGACTTGGAAGATATCAGAAGGAAGAGTCGCAGACACAATTTTGATTCTTCACATAAGGAATTATCTGATTTGGAGGAACCAAAAGAGCTTATAAGATATTCAGAAGTTCACTGCAAAAAAGACTTCACCTACATTGAAAGGATAAATGGGAGAGCCATAAACTTGTTACAGGGTCTTGAACTTCACACTGGTGTTTTCAATGTTATGGACCAGAATGAGATTGTTGATTATATATACCGATTGCAACGGCTAGGACAAGAAGGAAGACTTAGAGGTATTTACAAAGCTTCTTATTTTCTCTGTTTACTCTTTAATTCAGTTACTATTTCTTTGAGCTATTTTTAAACTTTAGCATATGTTTTTCATTATTTCATATATGTACACATGTTTGTTTGTTGCACCTTTTTGTTATGCTGTTTGTTGATATGATTCTCAAACCAGAACTAAAACCAAAATTAGTACACTTTTTTAGGATACAAAATTGTGGAATTAAGTGTGTGTTTTGATTTGTTTTTATAATGTGAATACACTTCCATATATGCAGAAACTGAGATGAGATTCAATATAAGCCCAAAATAAACTACAGTTCAATTTTTAATAACTTTAGATATGCACTAGAAAGAATCTATCTAGGAATGTTCTGCACAATAATTGATACTATTATGTGTGATTCTTACATTTATTGGCTTGTCTTGATCACAGATAGAACATATTCAAAACCAAGAAAGTGGATGCGAGGTAAAGGACGCGAAACCATACAGTTCGGCTGTTGTTATAATTATGCGGTGGTAAGTATTAAGCAAGGTGCATCTTAGGTTTTCATTTCATTTCTAACTAGTAGATACCATTTTACCTAATTTATATTTTTAAAATGTTTCAGGACAAGAATGGTAACCCTCCAGGGATAAGTAGAACTGAAGAAGTCGACCCATTACCACGCCTGTTCAAGCAAATGATAAAGAGGATGGTTCGATGGAATATAATTCCTCCGACATGTATTCCCGATAGCTGCATTGTCAACATATACAATGTAGGCGATTGCATTCCGCCCCACATCGACCATCACGATTTTGTCCGCCCGTTTTATTCAGTATCATTCTTGAGCGAAGCCGAAATCTTGTTTGGTTCAAATTTAAAAGCTATCCGTCCTGGAGAGTTTTCAGGTCCCGCATCCATTTCCTTACCTACAGGGTAAGTTTCTTATGTTCCCTAACTTCTCACGAATAAATTTTGGATCATATGACCTTTAATTTTTATTGCCAATGTATTTATTGTTTAGAAACTTATACTGTACTTATTTTGATCATGCAGGTCAGTGTTTGTTTTGAAAGGCAATGGAGCAGATATTGCTAAACATTGTGTTCCATCTGTGTCATCAAAAAGGTACTTTAAATACCACAAATTCATATACACTTAAAAATCCTTTCTTGTTTTAATGTATGGTTTTTATTTAACATTTGTCTTTTGTTGCAGGATTTCTATTACCTTCAGAAAGATGGATGAAAGAAAGTTGCCCTATAATTTTTCACCTGATCCTGAGCTGGTGGGAATCAAGCCACTTATCAATTCACCTCCAATCAAAACCAGAAAGGAATTCAGAAACACATGACAAAGTATAGATTGCTTAATGTTAGCTAGTTAACCAATTGTATTAGTTAGTTAGTTAACTTGCATTACAAGCAAGTAAGTTAGCTTTTGGTTAATTAGATGAGTTAGTTAGGAGTTTGTTAGAAGCTAGCTCATCTATATATATAGCTCATAACACTTCTACACTTGCTTAATTCAATCAATCAATACAAATCCTTCTTTTATCTCTTTGTTATTATCTTCAAGCTTGAGCTCATTATCTCCAACAATGGAGTTTTATCTTACATTTTTGTTGTTATCTGTCACATACTTTGGTATGGTATCAGAGCGTCTCAATTGAGAGCCCTGCTGCGCCATACTTCTCACCTGGAAGCTGTGATAATGCAGAATAAGCTGCGTTTTATGGATGGTTCTTGTCCTAAGCCAGATCAATTTGATCCCACCTATGAACCATGGATTTGTCTCAACAATTTGGTCTTATTTTGGTTGATGAATTCCATTATCCCTACTATCTCTCAAAGCCTCATGTATACTGACAATGCGTCTCAAGCATGGGATGATCTGAAGGCACGATCGGGTACGAGTTTCTTCTTTACAAAGGGAAACGTATGCTCTTCGTCAAGATACTTGTTCTGTCACTGAATTCTTTAGCAAATTGAAGGGTTTATGGGAGGAATTAGAGTTGTATCGCCTTGTCCCTGATTGTATGTGTGATGCCCAGCAAAATGCCAAGAAGTTTAAAGAAGAAGACTTGGTTCTCTCATTTCTCACTGGCTTGAATGATCACTATGCTATGGTAAGACCACAGATTCTTTTAATGGAACCTTTTCCTCAATTGAATGCTGCTTTTGGATTAGAAGTTCAGCATGAGAGTCTCAATGATTTGGATAATATGGAGGATCAATCTGATAACATTTCTGCTTCCATCAATTTTGCACGCAAACCTTATGGCAAGAATCATGCTTCATCCAAAACTGACAAAATGTGTACATATTGTGGATTTTAGATAGTGGAGCCACAGATCATATAAGTGCCTCATTAAGTTTGTTCACCACATATAGAAAAGTTAAAGCTATTCCTGTAAAATTACCTAATGGTAAACAGTTCTCACTTCTCACTGATATAGTAGGATATATCAGCATTACTACTGAGCTTATTTTGAAAAATGTCTTATATATGCCACATTTTAGCTTCAACCTCATATCTGCCTCAAGATTTGGACTGTATTTTTGCCTTCACTGATAACCTGTGCATAATCCTACTCCCCTTGGACATAAGTCTATTAAAGGAAACTCTAAATGAAAACTTACCAGACCTGACATTCTTTTTCATCATTTCATAAATAACTACTTTGGCTTCATGCCTTTGTCTTGACTTAGCTAGCTAGGCCATCCATCAACACACAGTATGGCTAAACATTGTGTATTGCTAAACAAACATTGTGGTATCTGAAAGGTTACTTAAAAAATTTGTGGTATTGCTAAACATTGTGTTCCATCAGTATCATCAAAAAGGTACTTTTAAATACCACAAATTTATAAAAACGTTAAATATATAAATTTGTAGTATTAAATATATAATCAAATTTCTTTTTCTTTTTTGCGTCAAAAAAAAAAATCTTTTATAGATTGATTCAATTTTACTTTCACAACTCTTTACTCTACCAAAAGTAATTGAACCCAATCCAATCTTGATAGTGACTCGCAACTCTTTAACGCTAATCTTCTTTTTAACTCTATCCTTTTACTAGAAAATATCTTTTTGATAGAATATTTTTTTTATTTGAAAGAGAGAGAGAGAGAGGGAACTACCAATTGTGAGGTAGCATGGCCAGAGTACTTCTCTTTTACGGTAATAATAATAAGGCTTGCCTTATGCAATGCAACACTATTTTCTCTTTTTTTTTTTTTTTTTACTAATCAACATATGAAACCATTGTACCACAATATTGTTGCAAGAAACATAGTTGCGCATGTGAAATGGTGAATGTTACTCTTGTTAGAAATAATATAAAACTATTGATTTAATTTTATCATAATATTTTAAGTTTTTGGGATAATCGGTTACTTGACATGGTATCATACTATCAGAGTTACTATGACTAAGTGGTCTAGAGTTCGATCTCCACTCCCCTCATTTTCTAATTAAAAAAGTGAATTTAAGCATATGATAAGTGAACATATGTATTATCTACATTTCAAGCCCAAGTGGGCTCTTGCGTGAGGGGGCAATGTGACTCAATAATCTATATGAGCTTTAATTGAGACAAACTTTATTTTTACCACAGATAAAGTGTTTCTTTTGCTTTTATTCTTGTGCTATAATTATGCGCTATCAAATTGTAAGCAATTAGTCCACAAGTCTTATCTCAACGGGTAGAAATATTGAAATTGTTAGGTTAGACGTGATGATCGAGATTTGAATCCCACTTTCTACACTTTATGTGTGTGAGTTTGCAATAGTTTTTTTAGCAAAAGAACCCATTTTTCTGATCTTGGAGCTATCTTAGGTGACTGTAGAACTATTTTAGCTTCTATTCTTGTGAACTCCCATGTTAAGTTCATCAGGAGATAAGCAAATGAAGTTGTTCATAGACTTGTCGGGGCGGCTACATCGTTAGCTAGTTTCCAGAATTGTATGAATTGAAAAAGTTGGTTTGCATCCTTGAAGATCCACTAAATGCACGCACCATTCACTTCCAAAATTTGTTCTGGATTTATTGTCTTCTTGTGCACATGAGAAATGGCTTGGAAATGAATAAGTGTGTCTTTGGTTTCAATTCTATCCACTTTAGAATTCATTCTACCGTCAAAATGAAAAAAGAAAAAGAAATTGTGTTTGGCTATTCTCCAAAATCAATTCTAGGGTAGTAGAATCAATTTCAGTTGAAGCCACAACTCCTAACTTCTATGGTGGGGAGAATCAATTCTAGATTTATGACATACAAACTTCTCGATTAGTATTTCTATAAGGAAGCAAAAATAGAAATTATTAAATGTTAATTTGTGCATTTTAACTTTTGAAGCATTAAATTTCTTGTATCATTAAATATTAAGTTTCTATATTAAGATATTTTAACATGTGTCCTTGGGGCACATATTAACAAGACCCTTTCTTTAAATGCCCTCAATCAATTCTGAATTATTGTATCCAAACATAAATCAATTCTATCAAACTCAATTTTGTAAAAATCAATTCACTCAAACTCAATTCTGTCAAAATCAATTTTGTCCATCGCAGAACCAAAAACATAAACAATTCAAGAACAAGAATACACAATTGTCACGTGGGTTTGTATGCCTCTATTTGGAATATTCACGGATAGGCGTGGTCTACTACTATTTTAAGACTTTTCTTTTAACAAATTAAAATAAATAAATACAGTTTCATAATTTATAATTTCAATTAATCAATGAACATATAAATAAATAAATTAATTAATCAATAAACATAAATCAACACTTGAAGGTCATGACATAGCATTTCAAATGCAAAGCAAGTTGCAACATTCACTTCCAAAAAAAAAAAAACACTTGGTCTTTTCCATCACTTTTTCCTCCCAAAGGCATGCACTTCCTTGCTTCCATCTAAAGCTGCATTCAAAAAGGAATAAAGAGTACAATATCTCAACTCAAGGTGATAGACTGATGTACTTGATGAATCATGGCTTGGACTTGAAAGAACTCACTTTTGATTTCTTTGACTCTTGTTTTGGTTATATGTTGTATTTGCAACCAATAAAAAATTAGTATATACTTTGTTTTTATAGGAAAAAATATAAAATGTATACATTTAGGCTAAGTTTTAGGGATTGGATCCATAGTACACTTTTTAGTCATAGTCAATATTTGAGAAATTGAGATCACTAGCTAACAAAAGAAAAAAGAGACAACAAGAAAGCAAAAAAGAACTGCAATAGCCGCCACACCTATTTCAGATCAAAAGAAAAACATATTGAAAGGAAAATGTTTGGATATTTTCTCTTCTCACCCTCCTCCAAATTTCTCTTTTCATACAGAAAATTTCGAAAAACGTTTTTTAAAATTTTCTGCACGTTTTGTGCCGATAAGAAAAATTTGAAGGTGGGAAGAAAAACCATCAAATATTTGTGTTAACCGTCTTGTGCATCTTATAAATGTGTGGAACTACAACAAGACAAAAAATAATGATGAACAATCGTGATTTTTCAAAAACTAATAATCTCGTGCATTGTTAACAAATTTATTTCTTCAAATACATTGTGATTTCAAACTAACATGCATTTACAAAAAATTATGAATGAATTAATAGAAGCATGTCAACAAGAAGAACAAGCTTGAAGAGAGAGAACGATTATATGAAAAAAAAAAAAACTAGGCAAACTATTTTCATAGACCGAAATTTAGCAAGAAAAAAAGAAAGTTAGGAATCTGAAACCCTAAAGATGCTACATAGATAGATCAGACATCTATTCTGACAAGATGCATAAATTCAAAGTCCTATAACTTTACATTAGTTAGAAAAAGCTAGTAGTAATAACAATCACACTCACTTCTTTAAAAAAACACAATCACTAACTAATCATAACCCAAGAAAAACAATTATTTACCTGGATTTTGGAGCCTATTTAGTCCAAAAAAAAAATTGTAATATGTTCTCTTGGGAAAATCAGTAACATAATTTGTCTAAAATACTATAAATAAAGTACAAAATTATTTTTCAATACAAAATTTCTACACTTGCAGGATCCTTAGTTATTTTTTTTTTTAAAAAAAATCCAATAATATTAAAACTCTCATTCCCGAGCACAAGGCGTACTTGGAATCGTAGAGATGTTGAAACTTGAAAGAGATGGTGCATAATATATGCAACTAGCACAATATAAAGAAGATGATAAACTACATAAAGTCATCAAAAATCAAGTCTCACCATCATATGACTTTATCATGGAAAGAGATCTTGAGAGATCAAGTTGACGGGAATGAAGCCTGGTCCGAGATCACATCTTCAAAATCAAAAACCTTACTTTGAACCTCTCTTAGTTTCAAAGACAAAAGAAATTGAGTTAGTTAGTTACCTCGAGCCAAACAACATTCCCATCAACCATAATCTCCCTTTTGCAACCACCATAGCCACAAGCCCACAATAATATGTTTGCATACTATACCTAAAACAATTTAATCAAACCATATAGTATATGATTCTCATATGAAAGATGAAATAGAGAAGCATGTAATAATGTGTAGGCAAATGTAAGTATAACCCATATTTATATATACTCATAAAATCTAACCTAACCTTGTTAATGAGACTTTGATCACGCTGATTCTTAGCACGTGTCATCAACGCTCTTCTTAAATCAACGGTCATTTTTTATTCATTACAAGTACTACTTTGGCATCTTTTGTCAATATTCTCTGTGAATACGGCCAACTTAATTAGGACGTAAATCGTGGAATTTAATACTATCATTCATTCATATTTAATCACTGCCTTATTTAGGATTACTACATGATATTCCTCGATCTTTGCCATTAAAATTTTTAGTGGCAGAATATATCTTTTTTAATTTCTTTTCAAAGAAAAGTACTATACTATATACTTACTTTGCATCGTTTCAAAAGCTCATTTATCTTAAAAGATTCTCAAGACAAAATATTGCTATTATTTAATAAAAATTATTTCTAACCAATTTGGCTTTATATAAGCTTTTTCATTTTTCAAGTTAACTACTACGGCAATAAATTTTTATATAATATTCCTTCCGATTCTAAATATAAGAGAAAATTCACTTTTTAGATTCATTGACAATCTAATGTATTTAGTCTATATTATAAGCTAAATACATTAAATTATTAATAAATCTAAAACTTGATTGACTCTTATATTTAGAACCGGAGGAAGTACTTAGTAACTAGAAAGCACCGACACCTCTATGATTAGACGTGTCGCGGTGTCTGACACGTGTCGGTGTCCGACAGTCGTATGACACTTGTCCAACACGTGTCGGATAGCTCATATCGGTGTCGGAAAAAATCCAATTTTTCCTTTAGTTTGACATCCCTTTGTTCGTTGTCCGACACCTGTAAGACACTCGTATGACACGTGTCGGACAAATGTTCCAAAAATAATTATTTTTTCTTTGCTTATGTTCTCCTTAAGCACATATCAGACATATCTATAAGAGCTAAAGATGTCTAGAAACAACAATATTGATCAATGAGGGATTGAAGACATTACATTTTGATTACAATATTTTTAGTTTTTTCTATCATAGATGAATAAATAAACGTAAAATACTATCATATCTTGTTTTAAAACTTTTTTAAAAAAATAACTTGCTCAAATTAGATTTACATGTATATAGTTTGATTATCAATTTATATGTTTTATAAATATGTAGTGGTGTCAGTAACCTATATTTTTTGCATTAGCGGTGTCGTAGTGTCTGTGTCCGTGTCGTGTCGCGATGTCTGTGTCAGAGTCCGTGCTTCATAGCTTAGTAATAATAGATTGGTTCAAGTGGTAATAAACTAATAGTTTTGACGCTTTAAACATGTGGTTTGCATGCATATGGTAGACCAAAAAATTACTCCATATATTGAAATGTAAACATTAACCACGTTCCTGGTGGGAACACTAAATTATAAGTGGTTAATTAGTTTCCTCTAAGACAAATAGTTTGGAATAATCTAAGTTTAATTTTTTATGGAAACAACTTTTAGTTTCTCACATTTCTTCATAGCCGCCACCTCCACCTTAACCTAGTTTTTTTTCTTGATCTACCCAGGAGGGGTGGTTTTAAGGTCAATTTTTGACCCAAAATCACCCCTCATAATTGTTTTTCCTTTTCTTTTTATTTAAATAAGTGATCTTTACATTGATCAAGTTTTTCTTTTGTGTTTTCTTTTCTGTGATTTCACCGTCTGAGTGCGGCGTTGTGTTGTTCGTCGTCTTGTGCGACGTTTTTGTTGTCCCGTATTGTTGCGGTGTTCATTTGATTTTTATTGAAAAGATCGACTTCAGTCAATTACAGATTCAACCAATGATTTGGGCTTCAACGCTGCAGATCCGGAGGCATGGATACTTCGGTGACTTTAACTTTATCATATTATTTGTTATAGGCATTTTGCCGTTGTATGCTATTAACTCGGATGCTGTGAGTTTTGTTCGCAGATTCATCCTTTATGTTTTTAGCGATGTTGATTTTGTGGTTGTATTTGATGTAATCTATCAATTTGAATGAATGAATATCATTTTGTTATTGTCAAAAAAAACTTTTAGTCAAAGTTTTACTTATTTCGTGAAAAAACTCTTGATTATCGAAAATCAATCCCAAAAAAAATGGAAACACTAAATTTTAAAAAGAGTGAAAAACCCTCACAGTTTTTTTATAGCTCAATTCAGTTCCTAGTAAAAATAAAATTTAAATTAAACTCTAACATATTGGAGACAAATTAATCTATGATAATCTCACCAAAAATGTTAGTCTAACGATGCCACGATGGTACGTAGTAACTACAACATGTCATCATCAATATATAACTTTGCGTACATATTTCACTTATCATAAAACAAATTCTTAAAGATAAAAGGTACGTATATTATCAAGTGCAAAAGGACTTATATGTATTATTATTGACAATGTTATTTTGACAAAAAATACGTAGATGTCTAGTAAGAGTAGCTCAATTGATAGTTATTATGGACATTATTAGAGAAGTTTCACTATTGGTTGGAACAAATCAAATTGACAACATTTTGAACAACTATCTCTCTCATACTCTCATTATATTTTTGAACATATCCAAAAAAAAAAAAATCAATTTACAACAAGATGTATAATTGGATACATGTATATGTACAACAATACAAGATATTTTTACCGTTAGTAGTAGAAAACTAGAAATTAGAACTAGTACTATTTAAAAATCATCACAACTGCTAACAAAAACCACATGAGAGGACACAACATTACAGTACAATGCATTGATTGAATTGAATTGAATTGAAATGAATTATGCATCACGAGCTCCAATTTTGAATTAATTTGGTGCAGTTTGTGTAGGTGCTGTCTTTCATTTGCATCGAGGGGGGGCCTTTCAAGTAAAACAAGATCCACGTACTCTCTCTCTTGACGTGGCACATTTTGGTTGGTTATAACTTGAAAGTGTCAGCATCAATCTGGTTAAGGAAATTATATGTTAATGATGATAAATAAATGTGTGACCCCCCAACACCTTGTTACAGTCTGAAAACCAAGTACTAACTACAACAACACATACCCTTTCTTAATTTCACTCCAATTTATTTATTTCAACAGTGTTTCAAGTTCAGACTTTGTCTTTGACCACTCATTTTTTTAATCGATTATTTACAGTACACAAGCTAGTTTTTTTTAAGAGAATGTTAACATGTGCATATATGGCACATGTTAAGGTAGTAAAAATAGAAATTATGTCTTAAAATTTGTGCATTTTAATTTTTCAAGCATTAAATGTCTTGTATCATTAAATGTTAAATTTCTATATTAAGATACCTTATCATGTGTCTTATATGCACATGTTAACAAGACCCTTTTTTTTATTTACCATATAGCTGATGAATGAACTTAATTTTTTTTGGCATATTATCAAATTCCCACCACTAAATCAAAATTATTGGCTTGATACACAACTTAGTTTTGTATATTGATGATATATTGACTTTAACAACTAAAGGTACTAACGAAACAAAAATAACAACTACTATCGGCTAATATATTTTTGAAAGTCGAAAAGACAAATACATCTTGAAAATAGTATTAATTGGTAGTGATGAAAGGATGACGTGGTGCCGGTGGTGGTTTTAATCAACTATTTGTGTATCGATACATAAAAATTAAATTGTGTACCCCAAACGTACTATTTTAACAAAACGGAAGAGTGCTTCCGCGCCTTATTATTAGAGGATGGTCAATTAACTTTTATGTGTTTGGCGAAAAATGTGAAAATTCAACGAATTGCAAGTGTTCTATTTTGTTGTGCAAAATTCTTTTTCTTTTTGAAACTGAACAAAATATTATTAAGACTCAGGAGAACAAATATATGGCATCATATCGTTTTGAATATGACCTACGATGTGAGGGGGTAAACTATCACTCCAAAACTTGTTGGGCTCAACATCAGCCCATTTTGCTAACGCGTGAGCTACACCATTTTTGTTCCTACTGATCCACTTCCTTGGAAAAAATTCATCATTGTAATTGTTGAATGTATAACCTAATTCATTCTTTTGACTTTTGAGATATTCCATAAACTCTTTGCAGCCAGGGAAATGTCACTAAACTCATAATTTTAACAATGTTTTATCTGGTCCAATTCCTTAAAACCGGTCGGTGTTTTTCGTTTGCCCTTGTTTGAATTCAGAACACATTTTCTTTATGGGACAATAGTTCATTGATTCGAACGTGCTTAAAAAATTTCATTAAATATGATGCAAATTAGGATTTTAGGTTCATAAACTTTATTTTTTTTTTGTGAGAAAATTTGAACGAACATGGTCGAAATCATCTGATGCAGTTACCATGCGACCGTACACGTGAATTAAAAGTGGCATCTTTATGGGTTGGATCGGTGGTCTTCTTTTGTGGTGTGGAGGCTGATGAGTGTCCTTCTAAAAATGAGATTAGAAGTTAGGGGTGGCAAAACGGGCCGGGCCCGCCGGACCGACCCGTTTGACCCTCCATTTTTGGCGGGCCGGGCTGAGGTTTTCGGCTCGCTACCTTAAAGTGGCCCGCCCCCCGCCTAACCCGCCTAAAAAATGGGGCGGGGCGGGTTTGCCCGCGGACTTTTTAATTTTTTATACTTTTTTACTTTTACTGAAAATTTGGCTTAGAATGAGGAGCCCAAATTTCAATCCAGTAATATTTTTCCCTCATATAAAACTTCACGTTTCTTTTTCTGCCAAAATTATGGTTGTTTGTTTCATTCATTTCATCTGCCGTCGTGCTCCCTTTATGCTAGTATTTATCCTTTTATCTTATATTGTAATGAATTACTTATTAACTTAGTTGATGTTTCTGTTAGTTTAATTAAGGTTAATTGTAAGGAATTACTTATTAACTTAATTAATGTTTCTGTTTGTTTAATTATCCTTATTCTCTGCTGCAATCTTCTCTCAACTCTTAATTATCCCTATTTTCTGTTAGTTTAAAAATAGAAGGTAAGAATTTTAAGGAATTGTGAAGTTATAATTCAACCTGCTTAACTTCACAATCTTCTCTCAATGCAATCTGCTAGTATTTTTTTTAACATCAACTAGGAGGTAAGAATTGTGAAGTTATAATTCAAACTATTAAAAAAATATATATATTTGGCGGGCCGGCCCGCCAACTCGCCAATAAACGGGCGGACTTGAGTTGTTGAACCCGGACACCTAAGTTGCCCCACCCCGCCCCGCTTTTGGGCGGGCTTAAATGGGGCGGGCCTAAACGGGGCGGGCATGCCCACTTTGCCACCCTATTAGAAATGTATCTAAGTAGTTCAGGTTTTGGCTTTATTCATTGTTGTTCCATTCAAAAAAAAATCACACCATAATCGTGGGGTGATGCGGTTACATGTAAAAATTATTATACAACCTAGCTCTCATTATTCCTTTAAAAAAAAAAAACCTAGCTCTCATTAATCAAATATAAATTCACAGCCCCTTGGGCACACACACACAGAGATAATAATTTCTGTAACATTTTGTATTTTGCATGTGGGAATCATTATATATGTCCTAACTCCTCATCAATGAAATATAAGTTTACAGCTACTAGAGCTCCTGGGACAGACAGCTAATTTCCTTAACATTTGATGCTTTGCATTCGAATCTATGGAAGATGCACTCTGAACTATCATGGTACGTAATACTTTTGAGTTTTGCATAACATATTCTGCAAATTGAAGCTCACACTTTCTACCTCTCCATTCTTTAAGTAAGCAAGTTCTAAGCTGAGATGAAAGACATTTCGGAATAGTTTCAGGGTCCTGCCAATTGTTCGTATAAATTCCATCTTCTATCAATTCCTGTAAACAGTTCAAATAAATTTCCATTAAAAAAAAAGTATATATTCCATGTCTCATTTGAGTTGTGCGTCGGTTCTTAAGAAAATGATTAACTATGTTGATTTCAGTGATTAAATAAGTTACATTTACTAAAACACTCTTATTAATTATAGTCAGTGAAATGGTTAAAGAGGTATGTTATTCAAACATCAGATTTTACTGACAAAAATACGACAACGTAGTTCATCCACTCTATGCACGCACACTGAGACAGCTCAAAAAATTATTAAAAATGTCAAATAGTGCATGTTGTCGTATTTTTTATTGTTATTTGATGTGTCTACATAACATTTCTCATAGTTAAATGCATTGTAAAACCTGACGAAGGGTAAGATGTTGAAGATTGGGACTATGTTGAAGCATTTCCAGCATCCACTTCCACTTCTCATCCCAAGGTTTACCCCTAAAGTTGCAGAAGAATATCTCCAAATGAATTAGATTGTGAAAAATTGGGACTTGGATATATAAGGGAAACATCTGCATGAATTTAAAAGACATTACATTATAAACCAATCATTTAATTCATATACATCAATGTCAACTTTTACACCGTCGATTAATCTTAATCGTAACAAATATATGATGACTTCAGTTTTTTTTTTTTTTGTTTACAATGAGCTGAGATCGAACTCATGACCTATAAAGTACTACCCAAACTCCTCACGACTAGATCAAACCAGCTAGTGGCTTGATGACTTCAGTTTTTTACACATTCACAGTATATCAAAAATTAAAGTCTTACTTTTAACATTAATACAGAAATAAAATCATACCAGATTAATTCTGAGAATCTGTGCACCAGAAAACAGAAAGAAAGGAATATTTAGATTTGCAAAAATACCCGCTCTCACTAAATTGGGCAAGTATTGAATCGATCCACCAGATGGAATAGTGCATAATAGAGGATTAACGAAAGGAATTAAACATGTAATAAGAGTTTGCAAATCCTCTAGAATGGGACAGCCTAATAGAAACTTAATAATTTCTTTGTAATCCTTGAACATTACTCTAATCAAATGAAGAATCTTAAGCAGAGGAATATGTACTTGGTGAGGAAGATCAATGAGACGTAGATTCTTCAACTTGAGAACCGTGAGTGTCTTGCAATTAAAAATGTTAATATTTAACTTATTTACAAGATGATCATTGGGCCAAGGAAGACACATAATAAGTTCTAGGGTTTGAATTCCTCCTCGATTTAATGCTACATTAACCAAACGGTTAATGTCGTTGATGTTGACTCCATTACAATCCTCGAGGCAGAGTGATAGTGATCGTATTGGTAAGGAAACATCTCGGGACAGCATGACTAGGTATAAGACATGGCGAATGGTGATATAGTTGTTGAAGAAGCTTTTGCCGTTGAAGTGAAGATCAAGAACTGAGAGCCACAATGGCTTCCATCTCTTGGAGAGAATGGATGTGGCCGCGGAGGATTTGGTTGGGAGAAAAGAGAGAATGTGAGAGAGAACTAAGTCCGGAAGGGGGCTAATCCTATCTTCCATTCGAATCGATGGATGGTGGTGAGAGGAAGATGTTGACATTGCAATTAACTATTATGTTCAATGGTGCTACACTGCTACTGTGTTGTGTGCAAGACAAAGTTAATCACCCCTTAATTTTAAAATTTAAGATACTTTGATAGGGTTAAAATATTCACATTATTAACATTATGAAATTAAGAAAATAACATTACATATCTTAAGTATTATTAACGAGAATCACTGGTAGTATTATTTCAAAAGATATTGTTAGTATTATCTCAATTCTCAATATGACATTGTTAGTAATATCCAAAAAAAAATATCATAGTAAATTACAGTACATTACATATCTTGGGTATTATTAAAAAAAAATCAATAGAATTATTATTTCAAAAAATATCGTTAGTATTATCTTAAAATGACATCATTAGTATTATCCAAAAAAAATATATCATAGTGAATTACATTACATATCTTGGGTATTATTAAAAAAATCAATAGTATTATTATTTCAAAAAATATCGTTAGTATTATCTTAAAATGACATCATTAGTATTATCCAAAAAAAATATATCATAGTGAATTACATTACATATCTTGGGTATTATTAAAAAAATCAATAGTATTATTATTTCAAAAAATATCGTTAGTATTATCTTAAAATGACATCATTAGTATTATCCAAAAAAATATATCATAATAAATTACATTACATATCTCGGGTATTATTAAAAAAAAATCAATAGTAATATTATTTCAAAAAATATCTTTAGTATTATTTTAAAATAACATTGTTAGTGCTATCCAAAATAATAAATATAGGATAAAACAAACGGACAACAAACTGCATCGCTAATCTTTTTTGAATTGCAAAATCAACTCCCTCAACCTCGTGTTTAACGTTTAAGAGCAATGTCTTAGCTCAACCATCGAGGTACAATAATTTTATGATCACGACAAGTTTAAGAGTCCTAATTTGAATCACTTAATTTTATAATTTTATTGCTCCATAAATAAGATTATGAACTTATAAAAAAAAGACGATTATGACTTTAATGATACATTGTATATATGAATGAGAAGTCAGAATCTAATGTCACTTGTGAGAAACATTTAGTAAATTAAAGCAAAAAAGCAAGGTATTAGTTTAGAGATATTATCAGTATCATGGACAAATATTATTGTTTTTAAAGATAGGTCATACTAATTAAGTCTCCTCTCCCTGAAGTTGCTCTCACTACTCAGCAGTCACTAGACTTAGTACTAGAGTTCGATTTCACAGTAAATAGTAGTAGTAGCCAAAGACATATATGCAAAACTTAGTGGTTATGAGAAAATCAAATCTAATGCAAATTGGAAACAATAATGATAATGTCACAGTGAAGCCGAGGAGGCTGTGTAATTTTCTTAAATTGCATATGCAAAATACATAATTAAGCACAAAAGCTTTGGATAAACCAAACAAATTGCACGAGGGTCATTTCGATCCAAGGGCAAATGACAATTTTGGTCGGGATTTGTTTTTTCCCAACAACTTTATTTGGTTTATACGTTCTTGTTCCTCCTCCTGTTTCTTCCTCCGCATGGCTTCTTCTTTCTGTCTCTGTAGCTCTTCTAGCTCTCGATAGCGTTCCTCCTCTCTTCTTTGCTGCTCTAATGCTTCCTTTCTCTGAGATTCCTCGATCTTCCTCCTGTTTTCCTCAAGCATCCTTTCAAGATCTTCTTTCTCCTTACGGGCTTGTTCCTGGAAATTAGCACAAATAAATGATTTTAATATAAACTTATTCAGATTGACTCATTTGAGCTTATTTACTGGTCAGTATAAGCACTTGTGAGGCTGTTTGGAAGAATATATGAAGGCATCTTATGAACATGTCATAAACTTTTTTCAGCATATTTCCATAAGATTTTTAGAAAAGCTTATGAAAACAGCTTATAACTTATATGAAAACAATTTCACTTTATATTATCTCTTTTATAGAAATACCGTATATATAAGAACTTATATAAGTGCTTAATTATATTGTTTATCCAAATAGGGCCTGTGAGCTTTCCTGATGGCATCATGCTTATTCATGTGAAAATATTTTTGCTTGTGCATGAAACAAGTGCCCTTTAGACATAGAAACTAGAAATCTCCAACTCATATTTCATGGAGACATGGACTGACTCAAACTAGCTCTTTGTATTTCGGTAATAAAAATTATCTTTTCATAAATAAGGTAGAAAGTCACCGACGCTTGTTAATCGGATTATCAAAAGAATTAAAATATTAAAGCCTTTGAATGATAACCTTCCTGGACTTATTCTACGTAGAATATAGTATGATTTAAGAGACAAGACAAGTAACCCTATCATAACTCCACCATCATATGATCACCTTTAGTAAACCAAACAAATTTAGAAATTGACAGATTAAAAAGGATCACAAAAAAATTACAATTTTATTTTCTAGCAAAGCAAGACTGAAGATTTGTCAAATAAGAGTGTGATATTCATATCTTGGTCACTCCAAAGAACAGAATTAATCAGAGTATAGTGCAATTTGAAATATATACCTCCTTTTGTCTAGCCTCAATAAGAGCTGCTTCTTTTTCTTTTTCAAGTTGGGCAGCAACTTCATCATTAAGTTTCTTTCTTCCCTCTTCCAACCGCCTTTGAATCTCCACCCGAACCTCCTCAGAATTCAAGCTTTCTTCAACTCTCTTACGAATAGCTTCTTCAACCCTCTTTGCAGTCTCTTCTTCTATTAATTTCAACTCTGCTTCCTGCTGACGCCTGTGAAAACATACAAAATATTAAGCAGGAAACTGGTTACTCAAACAGGGGAATGCCACATATAAGTAGCCTCAATATTGCTTATCATTGGCATCTCACATAGAAACTGGACAATAAACATGTATGCTACAATTTTTTCAACCCTTAACATTTTCCCCTTCCTTTTCAATTTTATACTTTCCTGTAGTACTTAATAGAAAACCACAATCAACGACAAACTAACCTCCATGGTGATAAAGGCACTAAAAATGGTTATGCTTTTAAGGCATACCTCTATTGAATCCTGATCCAAACAAATGTTTCAAAACTGGTGAACAGTAGATAAATGAGGCAGCCAATTTGATCATCAAACATAACAAGTTGAATTATAGCAGTACCTTCCTTCAGATAAGCCTGTGGAGAAGAAATTAAAGTAACATGCTGCAGTTTTAAACTAATCATGGAAATACTAGAATTTTTGCATTATACATCTCTGCCAACTTAGTTGTTGTAAAATAGGTCAAATTCTTTCGCCAGTTAAGTGATAAAAGCATCAAGGCAATTGACAAACCATGTTTCAGCACAACGTTATACTATTGAAAATAATATTTACTCTTCATAGCCAACAATTTACTCTAATAAAATGCCAAGGTTAAGCTACAAATGAAAAGCAACAAAGGATGAGCATTGCATCCAAAGGGTTGAACTGGGAAAAAAAAATGTCCAAACTTGAAAAGAACCCAGTCTGTAAGCCAGCTTGACACCCAGAACCTTTGAGATGGGTTACAAGGTCAGGTCTATCTCTCATTAGTCAATATCAGTGGTAACAGCAGCAATCACAACGGTGTGTAGCGTAGAAGAGGTCCGGCGCTACACAAAATGCTGTGGCAGAGCTGTCATGTATTGCTGCTGTAGCGCTGCACGTGGAAGCAAAATCGCAGAAGAAACACGCAGAAACCGTGAAGATGAACGCAACAGTGAAGATTAGCAGAAAAGACACAAAAGCCCTTGTTTTAATTATGAAAAAGACACAGACGCCCTCATTTTTAATCAGAAAAAGACACATGCCCATAATGTTTTAGCGTTTTTGACTTCTGCAACCTAAACAACTTATCCTCCTATATACCTTCGCCCATGACAAATAGTTAAGTGATAAAGGAAACTTAATGAAAACGATTACCACACAACAACCAAATCTTTTCCAAATAGATGGGGGTAAGCTACATGAATCAAAAAACACCACCATAACGCCCTATCATCTAATAAGTTTAAAGATAGAGTCATAATCTCTGGATCTCTTTTAATGGTGTTGAAATATAGTTTCTCTTGGTATTCCCTACCTCTTTCTATTGAACTATCCTATATCCGGTCAGCCTCCTCGAAAGTGACAGTGTTTCTAAAGATCTTCTCGAAACATGCACAAACCACCCAAGACAAGACTCTGCATCTTTTCTACAATGAGAGCTTAAGTTCCCATTAGAGTGTTGTGAAGATCAAATAATCTAACTATGTAACTTTACTTAAGAAGTAGTTCACTCCATTTTACTAAGAAAATGCATTGTATTTAAGTAGATATTCTAACCCTCAAGCCCTCAACAAATAAGTGCCATAAAAGGGTGACATGCTAAGAATGGGACAAGTCATAAAAAAATAATGGTCAATAAGTGCAACATATTTTAATAATTTGACATTTACAGTGTCAAAACGCAGAAATCAAACAACAGAGCTATAGCTCAACTTCCTTTTCCATCTCACACAAATGTGAAGAATTGTATCCCATACAGTTTCAGGGACTCAACAAATATTATGTGGCTGCTGACAGCAGAAAGTAATAAATATAAATTATTTATCGCCTTTTCAGTTTAGTATAATCACACACATTTTGGACCCCGGGGGGTGGAAATGGGGAATGTGGAGGATCAAACTCCCACAAACAACCACAACCCCCTGGTAAAGACCAAGGAAGATAACAGTTTGCTATGCTAAGCTGGTACAAAAATAATAAATTGAGACACGGAATCAATCAATGTGATAATTACTTCCTGCAAGGATCGAGCTTAATCCAGAACTAAGGTCACATGTACAATAGAGAAAGAAAGGAAAGTAAGATGCAACGTTTTCCTTTCCAGGCTGAAAGAAAAAATCCAAACAGAAAAGCAAGGGAGAATAAGAAATCCTCCAAAAACAACCAAAACATAGAGCATTGGGAAAAAAGTAAGAAAAAAATGTATGGCTTCTAATCCCTCTGCAAATTCATGAGAAACCCCAAGAAAGCATGACACCCACAAAGGAGACAGATACGTTCTGCTTCATAAGAAATGCAATATCCTATTGGTTTTACATAATTATTATTTTATTTTTGTTACAGTCAAGAAGACCACCAACTAGTCAAAAATCCTAATGTTCATATTACAAGTCTAAGAAGGGGTGGAAAAGCAATAGGAGCAAAACATAATAGCATAGCCGTTAGCCTACAGATCTGCAAAAGCAGGGAAATTTTCCATTACCTAATACATATGTCTTGAATGATAGCCAACATGTTCTATACAATAAGAAATTAATCATAATACAAATCAATAGAATAGATGCCCTGGAAATAGAGTAAGCCAATTTCCAGCTATGATATATAACAAAAAAAAAAAAAGGAAATGGTTAAAAAGGTTTCCCATAATAACCTTCCTTTCCTAATTCCCAGCCAGTCCGTGTCTTACTGATAATATGCACCTTTTGTGTATAGGAGTTATGTGCATTATAAATAATGTCAATGTTCTATAGTTTCAACAATAAATTATAATTAAAATACTGAAATTCTCATAAAAAACCAGAAGAGCCAACTAATGACGTCCATCTTAACCTTTTCAAAAAAAATGACGTCCATCTTAAAGCATGAATCAAATAAAAGTGAAGTAAAAGCAGAATTAGAACAAAATCATAAGCTTTTAATCTACCTTTTCTTCTCTTCTTCTTTCCTTTGTTTTTCAATTGCAGTTTTCTGCTCTACTGACCCAAGGCTTGAACTAGAAGATTTATGAGCAGGAGACAATGAGGAACTCCTACTTCTTTGTCTTCTGTATCGTTTTGCAGTTGGAGACCGACTTCTGCGACGACGAGTAGTTGTAGAAGGACTTCTGCGGCCTCTTGGTGAAATAGAACGACTTTTTCGCCTGTGGGGTGATACAGATGATCATAAGCAAAGAACCCTCATAAAACCAAACAGCTATCTTAAGTGAATATAAATCCTGCTCACCATCTAGCATGTTAATATGAAAACATGTACAGTTACCTCATAAAACAATCATTGTGTGCTCCATCTTTTATCACACGAAGAAGCAAATGGTACAATCGAGCAATGAAAAAACACTTATCAGAACCCACCACCTGTTCATATCCCTCGCTTTCCATGTTATGTGAAGAAACTGATGTTTCTTATTTCATTATGCATACATCATATATCCTATCTTGTTCTCTACATAATGCTCTATATATGTTTTATTAATGATTTTCAACACACAAATAGGAAACCACGCGAAAGAAAAAAACCCAATAACAATTAACAAGTAACAAAAAGTACGTGACACCATCACCAGACACTTATTATGACAAGGTCTTCAAATACTTGAATATTAGCAATGTCAATCATCCATCATAACAGCATGCATCTTATTCAGTGTCTCAACTAATCAACGAGCTTAACACAACAGAAGAAGTCCAAATGGCATACTAGAATAAATCTAGCCGTCCATTCTTGCCCAATCGATCACGTACAACAAAGAAGCTGAATGATAAAAAACTACGGAGTATATATTGAATTTAAATTACATTCCACCACAACCAGCATTTTATCAACAATGGGGTTTAACATTGACCACCACGTTTTAGTCATAAATACACAATAGCTCTGTAGTACTGAAAGTGTGAGGACTGCCTAAGTTTATGTCCTCATCAAAGTGCCAGTATGCATTTCTTCAAACAAAGTAAATAGTCAGTTTTCCGCAAATACTCCCTCAAAGATATTCAAAAATGTATTGTTTTACATGTATTGTTTTACATTTAAATAAGACGTTAATATAACGGAAAGATGAAGAGCCCCACTAAAATGTAATGTTTTACATGTTTGACCTCAGAGCTAACCCCTGGTCAATCAAATAGCCCTTGCCAAAATATCAGTTCAATTATAAATACAACATTTGTAGACTATTATTGTAATAGTATAACACCCTTGTTATGTCCATAGAACATAAAAACTGAAAACAAATCTAATATATATGGTAGAATCAGGGTCTTCCTGAGATTTTGAGTGCCTTATGCGAACTACGAAAATAATGCCCCATTACTTACTTGAATGATATTATCCTTGCATTATTTTTAAATCATTAATAAAAATAACTCATCCATGTTCAAGGTTCTTTAAGAAATCATTTTTGATAGAAATCAAAGCAAAACTATTTGATATACCTTGTAGCATAGTAGATCATACATGCGATTTTAACAAATTCAATTTAGAAAAACTTCTCACAGTAAATGCAATAGTAACATGATGGTTAATACAATACTCGGAGCTGCAAATAGGTACAGTTTACATCATAAAACATTACAGCAAAATACCGACAAATGAAGCGTTAAAGATACACAGCAAATAATTTGTAAAACACAAGTCTCCTATCACTCTAGCTCAATAAGAGATATATCAGAGAAAAATAAACATCCAAACAGGATCACCTGCTATATGAATATGGAGATCGGCTTCTATCTCGTCTGCTCCTCCTGCTATATCTGTGTCCCACCGGAGACGGTGAATGCCTGCGCCTATAGGGAGGCGACCGGGATCGCGACAAGTCTCTAGGCATCTCCCTAAACCTGATCCCCGATAAGCTTAAACTATCTTTTTCACAATTAGATAACAAATTAAAAGGAAAAAAATTTCCCTGAAAAAGCACAACAAACAAAATACAAAATCAGTATTAACTATTAATCAATGAATTAACCAATTATCAATTAACCGATTATTAAGTTATTAAATGATTATCAGAACCAAAATATACTAATTAATGAATGATTGAAGATGAATGAAATCAAAGCGACAATCCTTTACATGAGTTTGATATACCAATTTAATTTTTTGAAGCATAATGATTAAAAGGGGAAAAAACTAAAAACAAGTTTTCACCTGAAAAATTCAAGGGAAACTTGAAATTGAGCAATAAAGGAACGGAGATGTGGTGGTAAAGAGTTGAATTTCTTGTTATTGAAATGGAAATTGGGATAAATTGCGGTGTTTGAGGGTGAAATTGAAACTCTGAAAACCCTAAGAAAATTGGGGAAGAAAAGAAAGACGAAGAAGGACCAAATACATTTTATATTATATTAGAAGCATTTTACTAAACTCAAAACGACGCGTTTTAGCCAAAGACCAAAAAGTGTAGGATCGTATTCGTAATAGGTACAAAATTGTTAAAAAATACCCTCCACTTGTGGTAATGTACCTTAAGCTATGTTTGGTACAAAAGTACTCAGATGTCGTATGAGTTTTTTTCTAATTTTTATCCTGATTATCTTAATTGCAAAATTCAAAACCGTTTGATATTCACGTACGACAAACTTTTAATAAAATCGTTGAATTTCAATAATCTGAATACATAATTATATTTTTTAATTTTTATAAAAATTTGTGGAGTTGATCTACTCAATAAGATCTTTGAATTCAACGGTTGGATCGAAAAAATATAATGTTGATATCGAGTTATTAAGCGGAGTAAGTCAATGGAGACTTACTCCTGAAGTCAACGGATCCCTCCTCTAGATTTATTTATAAGTTTGTTAAGTATTTTATGAAATAATAGCTATGAAGATACAATTTTTACTAGCGAAAACATATGATTTAACATAAAAGCTTATTTATTTGCACAAACTCTAAAATAAACTAATCCAAACGGACTCTAACCCCAAAGGAAGAATCAGTTAAACAACAATGACTCTAGGGATATTTGTCCTCATAACATCAGCTAGCAACATGTAGCTCAACCTAGAAGGACAATGTTTGTACAATCAAAGTCCATGATCATGCTCACAACTCGTGTTAGCAAGAGCATATGCACATGAATTCGCCGCATGATAAAAATGACAAGCCTTGATTGCCCAATTTAAAGATAGCAAATGGACCTTAGTGCTATTAAGCGCACCACAAGAAAAACAGTGTTTATCTACGACCATTTTTGCCATTACCCACGGCTTCTCTCTGAGTATATGAAATTTATCCATGCTGCCGTCCATCAGAGTTTCTGAGTAAATCGCCACATCCAGCTTAACATCTCCTCCCTGTCTGTTCAAACTAACTCAACTTTCTTCCTGAGTCCTGACATTGCCAAGCAATAGCAATTTCCACCTTCTGTTTAGTTGAGAGCACAATACCACTAACATCAACCAGTAATAATTATTAGTTTTTTTTTTAAGCAAATAATTATTAGTTAAACATATACTTTCATGTCATTTTATTTTCTTCCGCTAGTAAAATTGATAATTTTTACGAACACTTCATATTTAATATATTATTTTAATATTTAGAATTAAAATTGTTTTTGAATTTATAATTACCAAATTAGATTTCAATTTTATTTAACTTTGTATACATGAAAACGTTGTTAAAGGGCAAAAATATGATAATATTAGAGTGTCACGGTACTTCTTTGGAATCAATTCCCTTTCAAGTATATTTATTTTGAATATGTATATACGAAAATTCTCTTCAAATTCCCTTTCAACGCAAAAGTTATTCATTCTAACTTCACCTTGAATCGGTTTTAATGCCCAAACAAAATTGCGTCAAATTATACAAAACCAAATATGTGAATTAGCACTAAAATAGCATCTGGCTTCTTTGTCAAAAATTTTAATACATTGAATACATAGACAATCTGTTTATACTTTATATATCTGACGTTTAATTCATTCATAATCGATGTAAAATTACAATTACTTGAAGAAAAATAACGGAGGTGAATGATGAGGTTGACAATTACCAGAAATCCCACTAGCTTTGTGCCCATTAAATTCTACATCTTATGGAGATGGTTATGTGATACAAAACTAGATGTGTTGAAACATATCTTCACACAAAGGAAAATGTTTGTTAAAAAGTAATCCAGATAAGTAGAGCAAGTATCAAGGACACACCTCATGCATTCAGATCTAGTAACAAGATTCAAAAGTACAACTTGTTATCTGTTTGACTTCTATATATTCATACGTAATTATCTTGAATATATACTTTAATCTAGCACCGTTGTTTTCAGATTAGATAATTCACAGAATATTCGGACCTTGATTTATTTATTTAAAAAAATCCAAAATAAATAAATTTGAATCATCTAATCTTGATCCAATAATTATCGATAATTATGCACTACTTAGTGATCTAATTTTCTACTTTTTTCAAAACAAAATGGAAGAAAATGAATTCATAGTTATCAACTACTAAAGAAATATTTTTATTTTTCAATATATAGTAAAGATAAATAGATATATAGAATCGAATTTAAGTTACATATAGATTAGATTGTGGATACATATACATCAACTATCAAGATGGATGAACCTTGCCAGAAGAGATTCCTTTCCAAGCAGATTTCATAGAAGCAGTAGCTGAATTCAAAGCAGCTTCAATATACTTCTTAGAAGCAACAGAAGCACTTTTTTCCATTAAGTTTCCCATTTTTCTTGCTTTCTCAGCAGTTTCAACTAAACTATCCACTTCATCTCTTGAAATCCTCTCTAACTCTTCTTCAAACCTTCTGAATTCATCCATGGCTCTTTCCATCGCAGACTCGAGTTGTTCCTCGGCTTCTTGCATTGCATCTTCAGCTTCTTCAACTTCTGTCTCTTGCTCAAGTTCTGCAGCTGCCCATGCTTTGTATGATTCGATCTCGAATAGTTTCATTAGATCTTCGATCGTTGATGGATCGAAGGTCTTGTCGTCTAAAGATTGGTCTGAGAGGAAGGTGAATTGAGAAAGGAGAGCTTCCATTGTTGTTGCTGAATTGAGAGATCTAGCTAGTATGGTTGGTTCAGTGTTCAGTGGAAGAAAGAAAGAGAAGTGGGGTGGGTGAGTGGGTGTGGAATTATATAAAGGATATGGATACTTTATTATCACACTCACACACCCATATTGGATTCTATTTATAGTATTAATTAAATTCTTATGGACACTAGTAAGCAAAACCAGTAACATAGATATTATAGAGATTAATTAGTCTATATAAGTTTAGCTCAATTGGTAAAAACATCATATTTTAATATATGAGTTGAAATTCGAACTTTGAACACTCCACTTATTTACTTTATGGTGAAATTTTTAGTCACTGGACTACTGGACCATAAAAAAATAAATATAGATAATTAATTAATTTGCAAACTCTAACTCAACATACAAATATTGATATTGTTAAGATGTTCACTTTTACACGAGAACTCGCAGTTGTATGTTTCATGTAGTCTTTAATTTATATTTTATTGTAAATTTGTACTAGTAATTGAGTGGTAGTGTGGAAAAACTAATGGTGTATATAAATTAAACTTCTAGTGCAGCACAATGATTTTTTTGTTTTTGTTAGCTTTTTATAGTTAGCATTGGGTTTATAGGTTAATTAAGTTTGTGGTTAAAAATTAAAAATCAGTATAAAAGATCCACTATAGTGACATGCTATTCACTTTGATGAACTAACCGTTGTATGACTTAGAAAAACTTCATTTTGATGTGAAAAGGACTTAGAATTGAACCGTTGAAGTTTATTCACTTCTTATTCATTCATCATTTTACATAGAAAGGTATGGAATAATCACCTTGTTTTTTCCTCTCTATTATTATGTTGCATTTGGAAGATGGCTTTTTCTTATCTTTATAGTTGTGGAATCTTAATCATAGTGGTAGAGTGGGCCCGTTGCTTTGAAATTTTGATGTCCACATAATAATTCTCAAAAAAATATAGATGGAATATTGTGGACTTTTTGCACCTTAGTTAGGGTAAAATAATGCCATTGGAATTGGAATGCATGTTAAAGCAACGGGTCACACAATTATATATGCGACTTACTTAATTCATGATTCAATTTAACTTTGATCATAGTTTGGATTTCATTAAAGCATTGAACATATATACGTACGTGATTTGTAGAGAATTGAGTTGTTAGTTTTAAAGCTCCTTATAATTATGGCACTCCTTTAATTCTAAAATTAAATAAATTGGAAAAAGAATTGACTTTTTTTAAGCAGAAAAAGAATTTACTTTTGAAGCATAGATTTTGTTTGGTAGACAGACGAAATAACAAAGTCATAATAAATCCATACACACAAATGAATGAGCAGGAGTTCGAAATGGCCTAACAACTTCAAACTTTTGAAGCGTAAATTTGTTTAAAATAAAATCAGACCAAATAGTAATTACTTGTAGTTAACTTTAAGGCTGTCTTTTACATAATATTTTTTAAATTAACTAATGTATTTTAATTAGTTCTCTTATAAAAAGAAGTATAAATGTAAAAGATATATATTGAATTAGTGGCTTCGCTAAAGGACTAGACAAACTGTAGTGTAGAGGTGGAAGAACTATGGGGAGCTTGGGATTTAGGATCCAAGCATGTTGAGTTGTCCCCGAACAAAGATATTGGTGTGTGCATGTTGCAGGTTGGAGTCTTTGTAAATTGTAAAAGTATTTGGAGAATTTTATACTCCCTCCGTTTTTTTTTTAATCGTCCAATTTCGCCAGATTATTGTGAATCTACCTTTAACGAAAGTCAACTTATGATTTTTAACCATTGAATCACTCTTGATTAGGCATGACAATGGAGTGGAGCGGAGACGAATTTTGTCCTCCCCAAACCCAAACCCATAAAGTTCGGGTTTCCCCAAATTCGAGCAGAGATAAAAATAATAATCTGAAACCCATACCCAACGGGGATCGGGTATCCCCATCGGGTTTCGGGTATCCCAATTACACCTCTTTCCACATTATTTTCTCTCAACAATATTTTTTAAAATAAAGAAAAAAAAATAGAGAAAATGATTTGTTTAATACTCAAATTTAAAATAAAAAATAAATATATGAATGTAATTTAAGAGATTGTTTAAGCGTTACTAATTTAAAAGAGGTGAAATCTAATTATTAATATAAGCGGAGTGGGTTCGAGGACGGTTTCGGGGTGGGTATCAATATACCCATTACCCGCCCCAAACCCATATTTTGAAATCGGGAAAAACCCAAACAAGAACCCAAACTCAGTCAACTCGACTTTTTCCCGTCAAAACGGATAATTTAGGCGAATACCCGTGTGTATGGGTTTTATTGTCATGCCTACTCTTGATTATGATATACTTGAATCTTTATTTAGTTTCAAAATGCAAAAAGCAGTTACGGTGAAATGAGCATCCGTCCTGTTTCGTTATGCTTTCGCGTTTCATGAAATTAAATTTCAATAAAATCATTAAATTTGTTTGACCAAAGCAATTAATTAATTAAAAATACACAAAAAAAATAATATTTTATAGATTTTTTTAATAAAAATATACTATATTTTAATGGATAAAAAACAAAATAAATATAGAAAAGGAAACAACAAAAAGATAGTCATAGGAACAAGAAGGGAAAAACATAAATTGTAGGAGGCAGAGAGAGAGAGAGATGTTGTTTTTGGTCTCTTGGTCTTATCGATAGAATTCAAATCAAAATAAAATCAAATCTTAACATTGATAATTATACTAAACATCGTGCATGTACATAAACATAATAATAAATTAGAGAGAAAATCTTATAAAAAAAATTAAAAGAAAAAAAAAACGGTGAAGGTGTTATGGAGAAGAACAAAGCTTCATCTATATTTTTGGCATTCTTGATTTTCTGTTTCTTCTCAATTTCACAGGCTATATGGATCTCTTTACCTGCCTCAGGTACCAAATGTGTTTCTGAAGAAATTCAACATAACGTTGTTGTTTTGGCTGATTATGTTGTTCTTCAATTTGATCAATCAAGCCACCCCACTGTTGCTGTCAAGGTACATTTTTTCCCCTTAATTCTATCACCCTTTTCAATTTTATTTCATGGGTTGTTCTTAGATTTTAGGGTTTGATCAATTTAGGCCAATTGTATATTTTTTTTAAGGAAGGCCAATTGTATTTGTATTCACATATGCATGTATAATGCTGTTTTTTTGATAAATTATAGGATTGTATATTTATGTTACATTGATTAAAGGTGTGACCGATTGATAATTTTAGAGAATGAATGGTTTTATTCTGATTATGTGTTTGGGAATTTGTTTCTGAAGATGTTTTGATGGTAGAATAATGTTATGTGTGATTGACCAACAATGAATTGGTCAAAGTGATAAAGGTATTGGTCATTTATGTATGTGGTTAGGGGTTCGATTCCTGGAGAAAATTCAGGTGGGAGGGAAGAACTCATCTTGTGTGCCTCACAAGTTCTCCGATAGAGATTAGTCATCGCTAACGACGGTGGAAATTTTGTAACAATATCATGGTAACAAAAAAAAAATAAGATCATGTGAATCGATTATTTTACATTGTGGGCTTGTCTTACATATAAATCGTGATTGTATTATATGATTACTTTAAGGACAAAATTGAGGTGTTGTCTTAGTTGTTCCTCGATTATAAAATAGAGCTTTGTTATTTTGACAAAAAATTTCGACAACAACTTAGATGATTAACAGAATTGAAATATGTGATTAATTATGTTTAGTGGATGATTAATGAATATAACAAGGTATCACAACTTATTAACCATCCATTGACAAATGGAGGTTAATGAATATCATGTATATTTGAGCATAGTTTGGATGATTAATGGATGTATGTATATGTGATCAACACAAATTAGATAATCTGATTTGTTCTTACTTTAACCGTGGTGTGAGTGACAGACAACCTTGAGACATTCAAACGTTAAAATTATCTATTTCTTCTAGATTAATGGATGTATGTAACTTGTTTTGTTTAGGTGACATCACCATATGGAAACAATCTTCACCATAATGAGAATGCTACAGTTGGTAATTTTGCCTTTACAACTCAAGAGAGTGGTAACTACCTTGCATGCTTCTGGGTTGATAACCACCATGGAGGTGTAGCTGGAGATGTCAATTTGAATCTTGATTGGAAAATTGGAGTTGCAGCCAAAGATTGGGATTCTGTTGCTAGAAAAGAGAAGATTGAGGTAAACATTTTAATCACACATATATTTAGTAACATGCTCATGAATGTATTGTACAACTTTTGAGTACTGCTTCTCAAGGATTGACATTTACTCAATGGCCTATTACGTGCCCGATCGAAATGTCTTGTTTTTGCTTTATATTCTTCATTTGAGGCCTTGTCAGTTGCTTTCACCAGCTGCGCTTATGCCAGTAGAAAGATAAATGATTTTTTGACATAAAAAATTTGATGTCAAATACGGTGTCATTTGATTTTTATGTGTATTTTTTGATTGCGTGCAAGTTGTAAACAATAAAAAGTAAGAGAGGGATCTAGATAAATATACACAGTGTTCCATACATTGTCTGTATTTTAATGTTCAAATAACACATCTGACAAATGTGATTGATGTTTAGGGAGTAGAGCTTGAGTTGAGAAAGCTGGAAGGATCAGTGGAAGCCATCCATGAGAATTTGATTTATCTTAAGGGCAGGTAATTTTAATTATGTCAATAGCAAACTACCCTCTTCCTCAAAGTACTCCCTTCGATTTCATATATAAGCAAATATTCATTTTTCAGGTTATTTGAATAACTGATGTATCTCGTCTATGATATGAACCAGATACATCAATTATTCAATGAACCTGAAAAAAAAAAGTATTTGCTTATATATGAAACTAGATGGAGTAAACTCAATTGCACTTGATTCTAACTTTATGATATAACAATCCTTTATTTTTTGGGATATTTATCAGGGAAGCAGAGATGAGGACAGTGAGTGAAACAACAAATGCAAGAGTGGCATGGTTTAGTATTATGTCCTTGGGAATCTGCATTGCAGTTTCAGTTTTGCAGTTGTGTCATTTGAAAAGATACTTCCAGAAGAAGAAGCTTATTTAGATGCTGCTAGAGTGCTTGTTCAAATTTAAAGATGAAATTTGATGACTTGGAATATTTTTATCACCTTTACTACTTCTTCACATGTAGCAAAAAGAAATTTATATACATGTATTTTGCAAGAGTTTTTCCAACTTTTTTATCCACAAATTTTGATATAAGGCATTAAAGTGGGTAAGATGATCAATGATAATAAAATACATTTTTTATGTCAATAAGACAGATTGTTAAATTGTTTCTACACTAAATGCGTTTCAGGCTGAATATTAGGTGAGTATTAACACAGACAAACGACATTACTATAATAATTTAAATTTAGTTATGTAAATTGCCAAGGTAAATTATCTTTTCAATCATCAAGAAAGGCAATGTGTTCACAACATATTTTGCATCATTGGTTGGATTCACAGTTCAATTTTTTTTGAGCCACATCTCCTTCAAACATTGGGACAGGAGAACAAAGAAGCATGACCTCCCTGATTTTGGTTTTTAGTTACATAAATTTGAAGCAAATTTGGAGGTATAAACTCTAGGATTTGAAGAGGAGAATTTTAAGATTCATTCTAACTTAGTTTATAGTGAGGACACATCAGATGTCGCGTCATTTTTTTTTTTGTCAAGTTGTTTAGTGGTTAGAAATTTCACATTTAAGATAGATAAGTGGGATGACCGAGATTCGAACCCCGACCCCCTGCATATATAATGTAATGTCCTGTCAATTAAGTTAAGCTCACAGGATAATATCGCATCATTTCTTATTAACAACTTTTATGCATTTTTCACATAAAAAATCAATGTAAGGTAACAAACTAAGGTTAAAGAATCAAAATAACACCTTTTAAATCTACCCAATGTCTTGTGAGTTTAGTTTAGTTGGCAGGATATTGCATTATATATATAGGGGATCGAGGTTCGAACTCCGGTCATTCCAGTTATCTACTTTAATGGTGAGAGTTTTTAGCCACTACTTGACCAAAGAAAATCTACCCAATTTTTTTTTATTAAAAATAAGTTAAAGACACAAAACGTAATCAAACTTTTAATCTAAGACAGATATTTTAAAAACCTGAAACGGTCATTTATATCTTCTAAATTTTACTGGAACGGTTAAGATCAAAAACTGAAACGGTAAAGGTGTGAACTGTGAACGAATGGAAGCCAAACCACCGACGAGGTGGCCGCCGTCAAATATAGATGTTGGAGCAGCACCACGGGGGATGAAGAAGAGGAGATATGATAGAATCAATTGTACATGTTCTCTTTTTTAATCTAAGCCATTGATGACATCTAATGATTATATTTTAATGGTCCACCAGTGAATCACTTAAGTCAAACTAAGCCGTTAGCTAATAAAAATAAGTTCTAAGCTTCTGAAATTGTTTTTGGGAGTGTTTCATTGTTTAGTAAAGTCCTTCTTTTTTCTTTACTTGGACACTCATTTAATCGGTGTCCAATACTTGTAAAACACTTGTACAACACGTATCTGGTAAGTGTCCCAAAAAAATTGTTCAATGGGGGCTTTGAAAACAACAATATTGATCAATGAGACCAATTTTGATTACAATATTTTTTATTTTTTCGATATTCTGTCAAATTGCAATCTATAAAAAAAAGTTATTTTTTAAAAAAAAATTGGTCCTTATACCCACATTTTGAAAATCTCATTTAACATTACTTTGTGATAAATAGCGGTCTGATATTTTAATGAGGAAAGAAAGAGCCCTTATATAAGAAGTATTATCTATTAGATGCTCAAATGTGCTTTGTTCTACTGATAGTATCTAATAGGTACTCTTATTAAAATAGTACTACCATTAAAGATGGTCTAACCCACTTTCAACCGATCAAGTAAACTAAAGTACAAGAGGAGGTACAAGAGAGGTTTTGGTAACTAACTAGTTAAAACTAATTCCCCAACAAAACAAAATAGACAGTAAAGGGGAGTGATAAAGTGTTGAATGAGTGTTTGGAAACTTAGAACTAAAGTACTAGAGAGGTTTTGGGAACTAACTAGTTAAAACTAACCCCATAACAAAAAGAAACACTAAAGGGGAGCAATAAGGTGTTGAATGAGTGTTTGGAAAGTTAGAAATATCCCAATACAAGAACTCGTAACACAATCAACCAATCAAGCAAACTAAAGTACTAGAGACTAGAGAGGTTTTGGTACTAACTAGTTAAAACTAATCCCCAACATAAAAACATTAATTAAAGAGGAGCAATAGTTAAAATAAGAAAACGGCAGCGATTTAAAGCTATGGTCCAAAAATAAGGATTAAAATAAGTTGCAACTGCAGGGAGCTGCATGTAGCAGATGATCTGTTTCCAACATTGAACTATGGTATAAAATAAATGACATCAAGTTTAAATTTAAACTCAATTTCTTTATTACAAACAAGGTAAAAAAAACATGACAAAGAGAAATTAGGGCTCAATGCCTCACCAACTTGTGCCCATGGCATCAGCAAGCAATAAACCATCCATCTCTGTAGGAGGTGAATCAACAATCACCAAAGGAACATTGCTTTCGGCACCCATCTTTGCTAGGAAGTCTACACAATGAGCACAGACTCGGTAACATATTCTTGATCAGCACATTGTCATAACCAAACCTTTGATTCTTTTGGTCCCCCTCCTGAATAAGCTTGATTGTATGCAAGGAATCAGTGTAACATAATTTTCGCAACATTGTTTCACTGTGCTTTTGACAATCATGGGAGATGAGGTAAACCCTTCATTCTCTAAATTAGATAAAAAGAGATTATAAAATTTTAAATGTTCAAAACAATAAATTAGCTCCACAAAGGGAAAGCCATGATCAATTAAGAAGTTCAGCTGAAACTGGAAATCAGAAAGAAATGTCCTGTAATAAAAAATGCATCAAATTTTATTCTATTCGAATAATCTCACGGTGCATGTATCTAAACCGGCAAATCTCATCAAAAAAGTCATCAGCACTGTTATGTGATCCCTTCATCTGAAGAATCTTGATAACCATGGTCCTTAAATTTTTCCCATACTTCAACAAGGATTCAAGAGTACTCATTTTTTGTTCAGCATTTAATGGTGATCTCACAGTGATATAGACCTCCTCCAAACATGGAATCACAAATTCAGAATCAACCTACAAAGTAAATGGATAGATACCTTGTTTAGATAAAATGTTATAGAACGGATCAAGCAGATTCATAAGATCAAAGTTATTAAGAGCTTCAAGTCTGTTTTTGAAGGTGATTTCAATTCCAATAACAGTCGGGAGATATAACGACGATTTGGTGGTTGGGGTGGAGTGATGAGAAGGTCGGGGGTTCGGTTCTCACAAAAAATGAACAATAACTAACAATATTAATTACTAACATTGGGCGTTTTACAAATAAAATAAAATCAAGAGCAGTCCTTCCAAAAGCTACAGTTTGTAGATTTCTTGAAATCACGGTTATTAAATACATTGAAATGCAAGAAATTAAGTTTCCAAACATAAACTTACATGTTTTAGACTATTCTTCTGGCATAGTGCTGCAAACATGGCTCCATGGATGTCAAACTTGCGCAGCTTGGGATGGCTATTGAAGAAATCAACAAAATCAATCTCTGGAAAGGGTTGAAGAGCATCATAGTTCCCAGTGAATTCAACCTTCATGTAAAGATGTTTCACATCGCTTGCCAATTTCAGCATTTGACATATTGCAGCCCAGCACCACTGTATCCCCCGCATCGATAGGAACTCCAGGGCTTCCAGGTTTCCAAAATCAACCATGTATACTCTCCCTGGAAGCAATTAACAAGAAAGGAAGCAAAATTGAGCTCACAAAGCCAATAATTTTGTAATATATTACATGGGAGAAATAAAATAAAAAATCCAATAAGAAATATGAAAGTATAAGAATCACTTTAAACATTCAGCTACCTCCGCTATTAGAAATTGAAAGATTCTTCAAATGATTGGTTTCAGGAACCTTAATCACACTACAGCCTTGTACCTCAAGAGATTCAATTTTAGGGGAGATTAGTGTAAGCGTGCAGTTCCCGAGGCCATAAAAATCCAGCTTACACTGCTCTAGATATGGCAGGTTGATTGAAATTGAATGGACGCCTTCACATCCAAGCAGTAGCAGCCTTGTCAGATTTGGACATGCCTGAATCACTGCATTCACTGCAGCATCCTCCAATCTTGCCCCAACAACTTCAAGGATCCTAAGGTTATGGAACACATCCCACTTAGGGGTACATTCGATCAAGACACCCCACAGTTTTAGGGTTTTCAAATTCATTGCTGCACCAACACAGTCCAATTTTGACGGGCATTCATGTCTAATCGTATTGTCGCCAAGGTTGTCCATTCGAAGCTCGAGATGAGAAAGAGATGGACCTGCAAGCGATAGCCAAGAAGCAAGGCCAGATTGGGAGAAAGGACAGTAAACAACTAACTCTTCTAAACGCTCAACAGCCGATACCATTCTTTTCACAATCATGTCAGCATTTTCATTGTGAGAAGGGTTGTCAAATGCATTGCGAGTAAAATAAAGACTTTTGATATAAGCCATAGAGTTCTTCCATCTCTTAGAAACACAATTGCAATATGCAACATCACGGCCATTATTGATATGCGACAATATAAATTGAAGTACCCCATCAGGAAGCAATTCAATTGCTGAGAACAAGAATAAAAAAGAATAGTTGTCAGTATGCGAACAAATCAAATAACATCTTTCCATATTAGCAATATATGAATAACGAGTACAAATTAAAGTTAAAATCGGTTCCGTGAATCACAAGTATTAGAAAAACCTGAAAAACTAAAATCATATAACTCTCATAAACTAATTGAAACATTTCATTCCTCTATCACAAGTCCCAAGTCCCATAACCTTTTTTCAGTTTAGCTCTCATTTCTTTTGTGCTTAAATAGTTTGTCGATGTGGAGACGGATCAAAAAACATATTTCCAAATTGGCAATATATAAATAAAGAAATCGGTGCCGTCAAACACAAGTATTAGAAGAATCTGAAAACCACAATTCATCTTATTCTCACAAACTAATTGAAACATTTCATTCCTCTAATTGTCTCAGTTATCACACATACAAAAAACCCATAACCCCTTTTGAGATTAGCTACAATTTCTTCAAATTACCCTACAAATTAACACCCCCTATTGCCAACTCTGAATTGAAAATAACCAATTAAGCTAAAGTACTTACATTACAATTATCATCAACAATTCTCTACAAAAGAAGCTCAAAAAATCATTCTTAAATACCATTAGCTTAGCATTGTTAGCAACTAATTAGATTCAAAATAATCTTAGATTGAAAAATAAAACCCAGATTATGAAATATGGAAAACAAATTAAAACACACACAACACAATTAGATAAACCCAATTAAGATCTAATCACCATATCATATCACAATTCGAGTTAACAATGAAACCAAATCTAAAAATTGCATGCAAATAAATAAATACATGAAAATGTTGAATTAATTGTGAGTGAATTGAGCTAAGAAGGATAATTGAGAGTAAGAGAAAGTGCTTACACATGATGAATTGATGAGAAGAGATTGAAGATCTGGAAATTGAGGGTATAGGGTTATTATGAATAACCCTATCTATGTGATTGAGAGAGAAATGTGAGATTATAAATATGTGAGGGTTTTGGATCTAAAATGAAAATTTTGGAGAATTGAAAAAGAGCCCGCGTTTATGTTTTAGATATTTCATTTCAAATTTGTTTGAATTCAATTTCATTTCATTTCATTATTATTACACGCGCACACAACACAACAAACAAACCTATAGACAAAGAGACTTCTTTTTTATCGGTCAATTTGTGGAAAGATGAGTTAATTATTTCATTTTTACACATGCACTTTATTTAAAACAGATACGGTGACATTAATTTTACAAGAAAAATATATGGAGGAAAAAAAAAATGCACTCACATAGTAAAATTATTTTACACTGTCAACTAATATTAATCATGTTTTTCGCCACATCATTCTACTAAACCCCATTTTCTTAATATGATGTGGAAGAATGCTTCATTCTTATTGGTTGTCAATATAAAATTAATTTACACTGACGATGCGTAAACTCGAAAATATGATACGAATTTGATTACTATTTTTTACTAATAATTTGATAATTTGATTCACTTGTCGGTAAAGAGTTAATTCGTATTTTTGTACCAAAAAAAAAAAGAGTTAATTCGTATTCAAATACGCTATCTATTGTATTATACAAGAGCATGTGTGTTCATTCGTGGTAATAGATCTATAAATTTGAAGAAACTTGAAAGTTACCCTAATAAACTAGCAGGGAAAAGAATTTAATTTATATGCACCGTCAGTGTAAAATTATTTTGCACATGCGTCCAATAATATACCGACATATCATGTATGGCAATTAAAAACACATAATGTGTCACATTCATTAAATGATGTGGCAACACGTTATTGGATGTATGTGTAAAAAAAATTACACTAACGGTGCACAACAATTAAACTCCGGGGAAAATGTCAACAACTTCTATTTAATTGATATGCACCGACGGTGTAAAATAATTTTACACTGTCAACCAATATCAACCATGTTTTCTGCCACATCACCTCACTTCACCCCACTTTCTTGATATGAAATGACAAAATAATGATTGTTTATTGGACGATTGTATAAAACTATTTTACACCGTTGGTGCATATCAATTAAACTCTTAATTGAGACTATTGTCATCTATTATTGACTAAAATAAATTCATTCAAGGTTGGAGTATTTATAGACCAAATCTTATAATTGGGTATTTGATCTAACGTATTCTTACAAAACCGGCTTGTAAGGTGAAAATTCTCTCTTACTTAAAAACCATTTTTCACACCAACTTACATTAGATGTTGGGTTTTTTTTTTTTCACGGAACATTCAATGTGGGATTTCTTAACACTAAGGTTGGAGTATTTATAGACCAAATCCCTATATTTTATAGTCGAAGTACAATTGTTGATGAAACAATTTATTCAGATCACAAGATTTTAAACAAGAAATACTTAGTAAGTTCAAAAATCAAACTTTTTTCATAAGTTGATTATTTTTCGGGTTTGTCTAACTTGTGCAATATCACACATGTTAAAGCAACCAAAAGTTGTAACAATTTATTGAAAAATAACAATTATTTACTAAAAAGTTATACATTTAATATAAAATACACAACCTCCAGTACAAACTTACTATTTTAAACTTTTTAACATGTGCAAATTTGGCAAAAATCAGACAAATGAAATATGGCGCGTGTTAGATTGCATTTAATTGGCAAAATGAAATATGGCGCGTGTTAGATTGCATTTAATTGGCAAAATGTAACTTCTATAAATATCGGTGTAACCTTACGACTCGTTCTATCGCACGAATCTCTTACTAGTTTTATAAGGAAAATATGATACAAATTTGATTACTATTAGTTACTAATGATTTGATTCACTTGTCGATAAGAAGTTAATTCATATTCAAATATGCTGTCTATTGTACTATACAAGAGCGCGTGTTTGGTACATGTGGTCAACATAATGACCTTTTTGGTAGGTAGTTTGGAAGTACACCGTTTCGCGCGCATCTGTGCGAGCCAACTCACATACTATTTTTTTTTTTATAGAAGAAAAAGAATTTAATTTAGATTGTCCTTGAACTTGAAATACATTATAGTGATATTTCAATTTTATTTAAAATGACTGTTTTTGGTTAATGAGCTCCCCCTAGAAGGAATCGTTCGGGAGAACCCAAGTTCGAGTTTTGGTTAAGAAGAAGACCATGTATTAGGTGTATGATATAGTCTTTCAATATCATTTTTCATCTTTTATTAGGTTGTTTTGATCTAGCCATTTTACAAACCCAAGTTTTGATCTTTCAATATCATATGATCATGCACACCATGTTTCAACTATAAAACTAACAAAATAACAACTAACTAACTATTAACATTTGTCGCATTACTCTTACGTAAACATTGAACTATAATAAGTTGACGCATGCACGACTCTTCATTCTAGTTCTTCTGCATTAGGATTGTCCAATCTATAGGTAGTTCAATCCATCGAGTTGCGATGACACTGCAACAAAATTCACTGAATAAGTGTCTTGAGTTGGATCTGTGATTCCATTTCTGCTGTTGCTGTTTCTGTTAGAACCGTTGATGTTGTTTGCCATTGACGACAAAGAGAGGATTTGATCTAACAGAGTTTACAAGGAACAGAAAATGGCAAGATAAAAGTTGTGAGAAATAATGTTGGAGAAGATCGCTGCGAAAGTAGAGTGGAATTCATTCGCTTTGGTACATCTCAGTAAAATAAACAAAAATACAATTTGCAACAAAACTTATTGACAGCTTCGTCTAGGCATTTACGTTGCTTTCATCAATTTTAACAAAGACTATATTAACAAGTGTCTAAGATAGATAAATGTTTCTCAATCATTCCATGCCTTCAGAACAAAGCTTTAGCTGATAATATATTCATATCAATACGTAAAGACTTTCGAACAACTTTTAAATCAGTTTTCCACATTCAAGGGAAAGAAAGATGCATTACATTATTATATTGATTCACACTATTTCAATTTACCTAGAAACTTTGTACAGAAAGCACAGTTCCAAAATGCTTCAAGTTAGCTTGCCTTGAATAGTGGTTACACATTGGCTTGCTAGTATAAGTTCCAACTTCAGAAAGAAGAAAACACGATGGCAATAAGGCGCTATCTATATATAGTATATAGTGACAACATATCATGCAGGAACCCGGTAAGATGGATCCACCATTTTCAAGATGAACAAGTTTCCTTTGTCACCTCTTGATACCCTGTCAAAATGAGAAAGTATGAAAACAAGTACTTGATAATATCTATATATATACCACATGGTGATAGTAAATCAATTTAAAGTTGAGATTAGGTACACAAGGTCTAATGCAGTTTATAAACATACAAGAATAACGTGCAACTCACCTCAGTTCTTCATCCAAATATGTTATTTCCAGTGAACCGCGAGCTGTATCAGGAGCCTTAACAGGTATCTGCAAATGTAACATTTTGCTGGATCTTGTAAGATAATTAGAATTAGAGGTTCCTAAGCCACCTCATCTAGAAACATTACAAAATTTGATTTCAATGATGATTATTGAGACTCGATCTGAATACTCACGAAGCCTGCAATTTTGAAGGTGTCGAATTTCACAGCCACTTTTCTTGCATTAAGAGGTGTTAAATCTGCTGTCACCTACACAATATATTGATTCATTTACACATGCAAATGTTAGAGCGAGAACACATAAATGGTGAGAACTTATCTCAATTTCACTTAGTGTTACCTGGTTGAAGAATGGCCTAGATTCCATGTTTTGGGCCCTGAGAGTATCGGCATTGATTGCTTGATAATTTGTAACTGATCTCAAAAACTTTGGCCTCTGTCATTACAGTTTTTGAAAATGTTAGTACACTGTCATTATCTAAGAGATGAAAACCAAAAAGGCAACTAAGCAATCCTTTAACTTCATTCATTATCAGTTTATCTAAGAGAGGAACATATAAAAGTAACACTGCCAAAATGTACCAGGCTAGATCGTAGTTTAGGAGGCATGTTTAAAATTTAAATGAAGTCTTAAACAGGCGAGCCCGAAGACCAGAAAGTTAGCTCACAAAACCGAAACAGAGTAAAAAAAATCAAACCAACCAGTTTTTATGAAATTATGAGCTTACTGGTTTTTTATTCTAAATATGATTTTTAGTATGTATTTTGTGTAATACAAGTATAAAGTATTGTTAACAGCGAGGCTTAATAAACTAATCTTTTTTTTTTCTTTCTTCCTTTTCTAAATCTATTGAAGAATCCTCTAATCTCACAAAAATGAAAGGGAATAACAAAAGCAAAATATATAACCTAGGAATTAGAGAAAGGTTGTTAAGACTTACGATATAAGTCAAGTTCTGCTGTAAAAGAAATAGACATTGAGCTAGCATTTCCTTCATTATATGAGTATAAATAAAAAACCTATAAAAGCCACTAGCAGCATTGATCAATCTAGATGGGTAGTCAAATGAGTGGATATAGTAGCATATAAATGTTATGTAGCTGCTCACATTTTTCATATGAAATACACAACAAAGATGCATCATATATAATGCCTAACATATATCGAATGATTTATGAGCGCGATACAGATATAAAACCAAAAAGGAATTATGATCTATCTGGATTGACTTATTTGAGCTTATCTATTTTTTTATTTTTTTTTGAAGAAGCTAAATTAGCCCACCCAAATTGGCACTAGAGAGAATCAAACCTGAGGCCTCAAGGAGGAACACACTCCCAGGTCCCAAGCCAATACCACCAGACCAACCCAAGTGGGTTTTGAGCTTATCTACTTATAGAAATAAGTTATACATAAGCACTTATACTGTAAACTCTTATAGCATAAACGCTTAATTAAACTATTTATCCAAACAAGGCCTACATATATGGTAAGGTAAAAATAAAAATAGTTTACCTGAGTTTGCAAAATAGACTGAGAGGTAGTGTATATAAGCTCCCATTTTCCGTCCAGTAAACTAGATTTGAGTGGCTCCTTAGTTGGATTAACTGCTTCAAGTTTGCGTGCAATCTATTTAATTGAAAATGAATGAATTCCATGAATAAATGAATGAAGAATAAAAATGGATGCATGAAGTTGAAGAAAGCAAAGCATATAATAAAAGGCAACAAACCTGATCAATCCTTTGTTGGTCTTCAGGAGTGGCATCAGCTCCTCGATCAAGAGGTTCAATGGCTTCGAGAAGTTCTTCTTTGATGGTATTTGCATCTTTGCCTTTCTTTAAAAAAGCAGGAAAAAATGAAACATTTGTTCTCCATTTATGAGAGATAGTAGCAACTTGGTTGTGATTGTGGTGGATTAAGGGTGGTCTGGTTGGGAAGTGAGGAGAAGAAGAAGAAGAAGAAGAATGGAAATGGAGTAGTGGTAGTTTGAGAAGTGGTGAAGAAGAATAATCAGTGGTGTTGAGAAGTGAAAGGAATGAAGTAGAAGAAGATAAGGCCATGGGATGAGTTTAAAGCGTTGCTTTTACTCTAACCAAGTTCCCACTTCCACCTTTAATTATTGGTTTGGTTTCATAAAATGTTTTCATTTCCACACATGGGGGGGGATGTGGGTGTCCAGTGTCCAGTACGTTCCACCCAAATTTTCACAGTTAGATACTTAGATTCATACTATACCGGGGAACTTGTGGCCACACAAGGTGCCGCAAGGTGGCCCAACCAAATTTTCTCGGAACACATGAGTTAGGAATCGAACCGCCAACCACATGTTTAAGGAAATCAAAATCTCACATGGACCAATTTATTATTGGTTAATGATTGAGATTTTATTCAATAGATTGGAACATATAAGATTTAACTTGAAATTATTTTTGTGCATCCCTCTTTCATTTTCTTAATCTGATGGTAAATTGAACCATAAAGTTAAAAAAAAAAACAGTACAGAAGAGAGAAAAATATAATGATAGCATGAGAGAATGGACATAAGATGATAAATGGTGATCGAGATTTATGGTTGAATTTCAATCGGGGTTTAACGCAAAAAAATAATCTATATTGTTAATTTGAAATCGGATCATTCAAATCATACTTGGCACTACCACCCCACCACCATCAACATAATTATTTACTGGTATATAGATTCGTTATTTATATACTATTTGATCAGGAACTAAGGAAAAGATATATAAGCTATTTAATAACTAAATATATCACTTTTTTTATTTGGTATAAAGTATTTCGTTAACCAATAAATCTAAAAAAATAAAATATTTTTTATATTAAAACAGTAGAGAGTAGATATATAATATATAAGAATTATTTTGGTATGAAATATTTAAAACTGTGTACCATAAACTCCATTGCCGACCAGTATTTTTCAATGTGTATCCAAAGACTAAAATTGTGAACCACAATCTCCATCATGGCCAACAAATAGGTATAAGGTTCCCAAAAAACTAAAAACTCTATACAAACTTCCAAAGGGAAGTTCAATCAACTAATTTTATTATTATTTTTCCAATCTTCTTCCGCGGAAGATCGAACCGTGATACGCTAATGACCACTTAATTGGTTCAATCAACTGACTTTATTAGTCATTAGTGTGTGTTTTGGCACGTGCAATGCCACCTTCACATTTGCTTGCTTCGGTGGCTCTCTCACCTAAATCTAAACACACACACACAGATAAGTGCAAATAATACTCTCTCTCTCTCTCTCTCTCTCTCTCTCTCTCTCATATGAACAAGAGTGTTTTTTTATTCTTTCTTTCTAGCTTTTTATTGATTTTTACTTGAGCTTCTGCTATGAACTCTAAGCAAAAGCTTAAACTGAATCTTGAATAATCAACAAGTGAAAAAGGTATTAGAAGAAGAAGAAGAATGGGACCAAAGTTTCCCATGACTCAGTTGAAGACACCCAGTTATCATGTCATTTTTTGTTACAGAAAGCATTCTAGAAGAATACTATCTCAGCAAAAATTTCCATTCAAGTCTTTGGGTGATAAATGGAAGCTCAATGACCTTAGTGCTAGTATGATTACTCTTTTTTCCCTTTACTTTTTAAGTTTTTTTTTTTTTTGTGGGCATAATCACTTATTTATTTCAGTTATTAGATGTGTGTGTTTCTAATGAAATTATTATAAATATTAGTAGTTGTGGTAAAAAAAAAATGAAATTTTTATTGTTGTTTATTATAGCAAATTTTCCCTTATATATGATCATGTTTTAGAGGCTACCATTAGTTAAATAAGCATGAAATGAAACACCTTGAGAAGCTACCATTAGTCTAGCCTTGTTTGATTTTTGAATGTCACTTATTGTTAATGCAAATTATAGTTAAGTTCTAAATTCTCCTAATTATCACTTGTTACTCAAAGGAGAAAGTAGGATTTGTATTTTGGATTATAAAAATTGTGTCTTTTTGGATTGACTTATTTGAATTTATCTATTGACATATAAGCCCTTTGTGAGATTATTTAGGAGAGCTTTATGTAAAATCTGACTTGAAAACATATGAATGTCCATAATTTTTTCAGCTTACATGAAAACATATGACATATCCATAAGCTGATTTCAGCTTATTCCCCAAGCTTTTCAGTATGACTTATGAAAACAACTTATAGCTTATATAAGTTAACAATTTGACTTAGTTTTATCTTTTGTACTAGAAATAGCTTATTCATAAGTACTTATATGATAAGTGTGTATGCTATAACTTTTTATCCAAACAAGGCCTTAATACTTTCTGTTTTTTAGCTTATGTATTAGAAGGGGATTGTAAATATAGTATTTCCTAAAATTGTGTAGTGTCTAAGTCTTTCTTTTCTTGGCTATTTCTTCTAATTTTTAAATTTTAACTTCTTTTTCAAAGGTTCTATCCAAGAAAGATTGAATGTATTGATGTCGAGGACCCAAAACTTTTTGAATGAAGTAACTTCTCCGCTTCCAAAACCCGGCCAAATTAAGAAGACTGATCCGGGAAAAGATCCCGGATTTCAAGTTATGGAAGATATATTTATGGTAGAGCAAACAGTTAACCGCAGAACGCCATATGGGACTCTTTCTTTGGCTGCTGTTATATGTATTGAGCAATTCAGCAGGTGAATTACAATATGTGCATCATTCAACTTTTATTTTGCTGGGTGTAGTTCTTCTATATTGCTACTTGGGCCAGTGCATAAACCAAATGGATAATATATTAACAAATTCAAGATATAATAGAAGTGTTGTATTACATACGGTTTGAACTTTGGCCCTTGGAATGCACAATACAATTATTTCCTCCCAATGCTACAATAAAAACGATGTAGTAAGAGAAGGCATTGAAATGTTTCTATGTAGATTCTGATAATTTCTTGTGTTCTCTTCACAAGTTGATGGCTTCAATTCAAAAATACGATATTTATGATTCTTGTTGTGCTAGCTATGACTAAGTTGGCTTTGTTAATTTAATATCAATTGAAATCTGAATCCTGGAAACTCCCTTAACGATGGCCTTGTCTTTTTGTATTTGTTGCTGACATTTATGCCTATCAAACTGATACAGATACTATTATTTGACTTTTTGGAAATAAGATATGCAGGATGAGTGGATTGACTGGGAAGAAAATGAAGAATATTTTCGAAACACTTGTTCCAGAAACTGTATATAGTGATGCCCGTAATTTGGTCGAATACTGCTGCTTTAGATTTTTGTCAAGGGACGACTCCGATATTCATCCTTCTCTCCAGGTATTGAATACTGTTCTTTGGATGCTATATTGAAAACCATGTTCATTTTCTGTATTGATTTGTATAAGTTCATTGTGGTTTAATCAAACTTGCACTTGGTATTTCTTGGTTTTCCATTTTATCATTTTTCATATAAAGTTTACGGTTAACATTTTAATGCTGCTTATTGCTCTTGGACATGTTTATAGGATCCTGCTTTCCAGAGGCTGATATTCATAACCATGCTTGCCTGGGAAAATCCTTACACTAATTTCATTTCCAGCAATGCAGAGAAAGCTTCTTTACAGGTTCACTTCTCTCCTTTATGGATTTAATTCAGCCACTCTACGAGCATGTGAATACACATCTGATTGGATGCAGGAGATGTGCAAAGAGTGGTTTTTTTGTTAGTTGGGAATTCACCCTCTACAACCCATCGTTTGTCCAATGATTAGTAATACAATGTTTAAACTTTTAAGAGTAGTAGACTGAATGTGTCTACTGGAGAGTAGGTCACTTAAAATTCAGAGTGTTGTCCCCTTGTTGTTGTAGTACCGAAAAAAAGTCATCAGTCAAATTCAACCACTGATGTTCTGATAGAGAATTGGAGTTTCTTGATATTATGATACAAGGGTTTCCTGTTATAATTTTCGCCATAATTGTATTATTGAATTTAGTTCTTTTATCTTTATGATTTTGAGAGATCAGTTTGGGAACTTTGCAGAGTAAACTGGTCACCGAGGATGCTTTTGTTCGTATTGCTCCTGCAGTCTCTGGTGTGGTTGACCGCCCCACAGTGCACAATCTTTTTAAGGCTCTTGCTGGTGATCAAAAGGGCATTTCTATGGGCACGTGGCTAGCTTACATTCATGAGTTTGTCAAGTGAGTTTCTAATAATGATTATCTTTTTGTTGATGATATTATAATGGCTGTAGGAGAAAACATCCAAGCAACATGTGTTTCCGATCCCTAAGTTAAAGATATATTAATGGTGTATGATGATTTGCCAGTTTCAAATGCTTCTAGTTTGCTAGGTGTTCCCACTTTATCTGGATAGTTAGGGCCGTATTCCTCCCATATTTCTGTTTTCATTTTCACTTCAACTAAAATACACATAAGAGAATATAGATCCAACATTTTTCACATAATTTTCTGTTGCAATTTTGGAAAATAGATCAGAAATTTTTTCGAAAATGTCAACATTATTTTCATTTCCTGAAAATGCATTCTTTCTAGATTGTCTTCCATGTTCTCTCTATCACAATTGTTTACTACATTAGTTTTTCATCTCCTTGTTAGCAATTTAAAATAAACTTAACTTTTAGAAAGTGAAAACAGAAAATGTTTTCCGAAAGTAAACAGGCCTTAGTTTTTGAAAGAATTATTCCTTTTACTATTTTACATGACAAGGGGATTAAAATTTTGTCATGAGAACATGTTCTGAAGTTATGCTCATCATTTGATTGTGCTGGAATGCTTTCAGAATACCTAACCAGTCTGTCTCTGGTTCTATAGATTTTCCTGCTGAATTTGTACTGATATTACTGTAGAGTACGTCGAGAACATAGGTCATATCAGATTCCAGAGTTTCCTCAAATTGATGCGGAGAAAATCTTATGCATTGGTTCCAACAATAAGCAGCCTGTTCTGAAATGGGAGAATAATATGGCATGGCCTGGCAAACTCACTCTTACTGATAAAGCAATCTATTTTGAGGTATAATTCCATTAAATGTTCATATATGGTATCTCACAGGTTATGGGATTTTATCTATAGCAATACAAGGCGAATGGATTTCTGTATGCTAAGCACACTATTACCACTCTTTATAATTTAATTCTGTATACGAGCAAGTATATTACATGACTGAAATGATGTGATTTTAACAATTAGCACATTTAGTTGTTTAGTGGTCTTTTGAGTTTTGAGAACATTCCATATTTTTATAATTAACCATTGCAAGTTATTCAACTGTAAATAATGATTGATTGTATCCATGTTCTAGGCAGCTGGCTTATTGGGAAATAAGAGAGCCATGAGATTGGATCTTACATATGATGGACTGCAGGTAGAGAAGGCAAAAGTTGGGCCTTTAGGGTCTTCACTTTTTGACTCTGCTGTTTCTATTTCTTCTGGTTCAGAGTGAGTAAGCTTCTTCAAGCATTCTTTATAAGTTTTATTGTCTTAGATTTGTGATATACATTGTAAGAAATTTTGATGATCTAATCTAACCATGTGCGCTCATGTTCTGGTTGGGATATGATTATGGTTTATAGTAAATTTTGATAGACTATGTTTATCATATATTTTCTTACTTTGACAGTAAACACAATTGTTTGATTCAAAATTTTCCAATTAGTTAATTTATAATGTATTAAATTTGAATCTTGAGCTGTAGCATTGACACCTCATCTATTCATTTAGTATCATTTTGCCACACCGACAAATTTGCTTATGTATGTATCACCACTAGTCTTTCAGTGTTTTATTTTTATCAAGGCTTTAGTTATTGTTTGATCTGATAACTATAAGTGAATAACATAAATCATTACTTTAGCAAGCATTCACCATGTATTTAGATCCCTCAATATTTGTCCTCCACTTTTCTATGTTGCTCTTTGCTGCATTTCATCAACTTTAAATAATCTGTTTTTCTATTTTTACTTGCATTCAAACTTAGGTCGAATTGGTGGGTGCTGGAATTCATCGACTTGGGAGGTGAGATGAGGAGGGATGTTTGGCATGCATTGATCAGCGAAGTCATTGCTTTACACAAGTTCATGCATGAGTATGGAGCTGAAGAGTATGGACCTAATGTTTACTGGGCTCGTAAAGGAAAGCAAAGAGCAACAGCCAGTGCCATTAATGGTATAGCTAGACTCCAGGCCCTTCAACATTTGCGGAAGTTGCTTGACGATCCTACCAAGCTCGTTCAGTTCTCATATTTACAGAATGCACCAAACGGTGATATTGTCCTCCAAACTTTAGCTGTTAATTATTGGGGAAGTCAACTAGTTACAGGATTTATGAACACGCGCAATAAGCCAGAAAATCGATCTTCTAATGAAATAGATGACAGCTATAACCATGTTTTTGACATCGATGGAAGTGTCTACTTGCAGAAGTGGATGAAATCTCCATCTTGGGGGTCTAGCACTTCTACTAGTTTTTGGAAGAACACTTCAACAAAAGGTTTAGTATTAGGTAAGAATCATGTTGTGGCTGACCTATCACTCACTGAAAGAGCAGCCAAAACAAGCAAACAAAAGACCCAGGTTGTGGAGAAGACTCAAGCCACCATTGATGCTGCAACACTGAAAGGCATACCCAGCAACATTGATCTATTCAAGGTTGGGATTTTTCCTTGATTTTGTGTTCCTTTAATGATTTTGAGTAACTGTTAGTTAGACTATGATTAATTATGGAACCATTTAACGTACTATCTAAACGAGTAATGTAAGCATGCATTTGTTATATTGCTCATTTTCTGGTGATTTGGACTTCCTATTCTCTTTTCCACTAAATAATAGTTTTAACTTGTGACGCAATAACGGAAAACTAGTCGGTGAAAAATCAGTTATGAAAATTTACATTTGGTCATGCTAGCTATGGTAGTAAATCATGAGAAAACCTTGATCAATTCTATTTCTAATCTGATTTTTTTCATTTGTTTGGGTCCCAGTCATACGGTCTTAAACAGTAATACTGTTTCTGTGCAGGAGCTAATATTTCCTATCACCTTAACTGTCAAAAACTTTGAAAAGCTAAGGCACTGGGAGGAGCCACACCTGACTATTGGGTTTCTTGGACTTGCCTATACAATGATTTTTAGGTAAATCCACACCTCATTTTTCTCTGATTGCCTTTGAAAAATAACATTACTTTTTTCTAAGGTTGTTTTTTAATTATTTCTTAATTCATTTTGGTAATTAGTTTTCTCATTTTCAAGGTTTATTTTCTTCTCAAAATTTCTCATAGAACATATTTAAAATTTTGATTTTCAAGTAATTGATGCCGGACCCAGTTGTTTCTGAGCACCTTGTTAATTGATTTTTGAGGTGATGTATATTTGCCTTTCCAGAAACTTGCTGTCATATACGTTTCCAGTAATGCTGATGATCACGGCTGTTGGAATGCTGACAATAAGGGGTCTTAAGGAGCAAGGCCGCCTTGGACGATTTTTTGGTGGAGTCACAATACGTGATCAGCCACCATCAAATACTATACAAAAGATCATTGCTGTAAAAGATGCCATGCGTGACGTTGAGAATATGACACAGAAAGTGAATGTCTCGCTACTCAAAATACGTTCAATTTTACTTTCTGGCAATCCACAGGTATTATAATATCACACATGGTTAATGAGAGACTTAGTTATATAACATTCATTTAAACATCTTCATATTATTATGTTCTTAAGTGGATTTTTATTTGATCTAATCCTTTGTCAGATAACAACTGAGGTTGCTGTGCTGATGTTAACTTGGTCAGCCATTCTCTTCACTGTTCCATTCAAGTACATTCTTTCCTTTCTTCTCTTTGATATGTTTACACGGGAGCTTGAGTTTCGGAGAGAAATGGTTAAGAAATTCATGAAAATGTTAAGAGATCGGTGGCATGCAGTTCCTGCTGCACCAGTAACAGTTTTACCATTTGAAAATGAAGAATCTAGACCAGAAGTTTCCTTAAAGAAAATTGAGAACAAATCAAAGTCACAAGGAAACCAGAGCAGTGGTAAGTCCAAATAGGCAGTGATACCATATTTTTTAGTGTTGCTTATTACAAAAAATGTAAAGATGTGAATTTAGTTTTAATTTTTATGTAAATAAAAATAGGAAGCTCTTGTACTAGCCTTTAACTAACTCTTTGGATTTGTCATATTACACGAAATCGTATTGAGTTGGATAGATTTCAGTTTCTTGTCATTTTTTTAAGGAGAGGAGGATATCATGTTATTGATTATTTAGGGGACACAAGAGGCACTAGACCATAAATATATGATTAATTTAATTACAATTACCAGATAGAATTAGTAACTATCAAGTCATGAATCCTAACTATTCTTTTTTTTTTTTTTTTTGACACAAGCTAACTATTCTTATTTAAAAACATAAAAAAGTGTCATATGTCCTTGTGAATCACAATGTTAAAAAGTTGAATTGGTTTTGTCCCGTAAGTACAACTCAAATGGTAAAAAACTATAGACACGTTTGATATGTTGGGGCGTGTGTTTTGATTGTTGGAATCGGATATTAGGAAGAAACTTCTCATTCACGGTTAATACATCACTAAGAAAAGCTGGGTATTATTACCCATACAACTTCCTCAAGGAAACCAAAATTAAAGCACTGTTTGTGTAACTTGTCATCATCATTCAAGCATCTTTTGTTTGCCTTATAAAGAAGAGACTCATTATGTGAAGAAAGCAAAACATGATGACATAAACCAAAGCAGAGATCACCAATAGTAACACACAAATGAAAAGGAATCCCTTTCTTATTGTGGCTTCAAACCAAAGCCATCCCTTTCACCCTTTTTCTCCTTCCTCAAAACCCACATATAAAATCCTTTCTCCAACTTTTTTCTTCCTTCTTCCTCAACAACACACTCCACCTTGTATATCACCATTTCATTTCATCCATAATATGTCTCTCACAGGCCGGCCTCGTGTTGTAGTCAATGGTGTTCGAAGAATGAGAACCTTCCATTATTTCTGGTGTCTCAATTGCCAACGTACTGTCAGAATACCCTCAACAAATACTATAACACATGGCTCTTTTTGCCCATATTGCTTCCATCAATTGCGTTATGAACTTGATATCTCACGGCCAAGGCTTCTCATGAATGTGACTAACAATAACATGGAGTCTCCTCCTTCTACTAATCAATTAATGGGTAACTTAGCTTTCATTCTTGATCCATCTCTCAGGAGACAAGATCAAAACAACATAACACCACAATGGGAAACAGAACATGAAGATGATCAAAACCAAAATCAAAATCCACAAGCATGGATTACACTCCGATTTGTAAGACCAACTCGTCCACCAAGGCCTATTGCACCACCGCCACAACCACAAAACTTGGCACCCCAACCCAATGACAATGACGCTCCTTCGTTAGACGAGTTCTTTGATGGGATGATTCACAACAACAGCAGACCAGGGCCACCTCCCGCATCACCTTCCGCCATTGAAGCCTTGCCAATGGTGAAAGTGACAGAATCCCATTTGACAAGTGACCCGAATTGTCCAATATGCAAAGATGAGTTTGAGGTTGATGTGGAAGTGAGAGAGTTACCATGCAAACATTTCTACCATTCTGACTGCATTCTACCTTGGCTTCGCATGCACAACACTTGCCCCGTATGCCGCCATGAGATACAAGGGATTGATAATAGTAATGCTAGTTACTACTTTTCCCATAATGAGAATGAGCAACATGGGTTCATTGGGTTTGAGGAATTTACAAGCAGCATTAAATGGATCTGGAGCCAACTTGCTTTGTTTAGACCTATTCGTGCAGTTCTAGATTGGACGCGGTCCTATTTTGAATTCCATGCCCGTGCTCATAGTAGAAGTAAGATCAAACTCTAATGCTGCTCCTACTTTTTACCTTTTGATGATATCAGTTTAATTTAATTATAAGCCAATAACTCCAATCATTAGGCAGGAGGGAGATTATAATTTAATGTTTAAATCCTAACGAAGCCGTCAGAAAACTGTCTGCAGGTAGCTCTTGGTGGCGGGCATTGCTCATTTCGTAGATTCGTCTATGAAATCTCACACTGAAGCATGGTTTTTCATGTTGGGATTATTCCATTGCTTATGGTAATTCATTTGCTCCACTATTGAGGGGTATACTATCAAATTGTGTGATGCACATTATAGTTCCCACTAAATTTGGTGGCTATGAGAGTGTGCATCTCACATGAAATCAATTACACTGTATATATGATAATGTGCATAAATATATATTCAAAGATTGTTTTTCCTATATTGTTATTAAGGCATATATCCCCTACATTTTGTAGTGTTTTTATTTTCTTCTAAATCTAGTTTCTTCTGTAAGTTTTTTATTGGATTTGCTTGTAAACTTTATTCTGTTTTTGTTTCTTTTGTAAGAAAACTTGAAATTTCTTTAACTCTTTAGTTTTAAATACAAAAGATGAAGAAAAAAAAAGAACAAGAAAACATGCAGAATAGCAATGTAGCAGAAGTAGTATCATGATTTGATTAGTGAAGAAGTTTGTGTGTGAAATTGGAAAGAGTGCGGTAAATTTCGATGTGCCCCAGCCAACCATCGCCAATGCCGCTTACCTCCATTGCACCAGTCACCATCTCTGCCTTGAGGTTCTTCACTCCTGTTTCAAGGTCTTTTTTTCATTTATTCACGTGCCTAATTTCACTACAAATAGGAAAACTTTATTTAGAGTTGAGTTTGAATCAAATTTTATATTAATCATCTTTTCCTCAGTTAGATTATGGAAACCTATTGAAATATGATGATAGGAATGAGAATAGAAAATAGGCTATGGTCAGTATTGTGGCCAAATATATCTTTAAAAAAATGTTTCTATTACATTGATAACTTAGAAAGAATAAATAGATTTTGCAACTACTTTTAGTATGATTCTGCTTGTTTATTGATGTGTTGTATATCAGTATACTTTTATTCTTAGTTAGCGGTACTGCTGCTTTGGTCCACTTCTAATGGTAACTTGTATTTCTCATGCAGGTTGTAGGATTATAATCCATATTGGCATTAAATTTGACAATTGGGGACATGTAAGTATAACATTGCCTTAATACATTTACCAGTTCTTTCTTCAATCAAGAGCGATTGTTTGTAAGTCAACCATTGTATCAACGATTAATTTTCTTATGTCCTCAGATCTTATCTTATAATCTTGGTTCATTTTTTGTGCCTGAAAATTAACATGCAGTCACAAATTTAATCTCAAAGCTTCTCCTTATGAACAAGTCATGCAATTACTGCATTTTCTGTGGAGTAGCAGATTTTTGGCAGCTTATCTACCTGCCTATGCTTACTAAGCCACCCTTTATAATTAACTGATGATTCCTTGTGCAGTAAGTAACCTTTGTCAATAAACTAAATCATCATAAAGATCATGCAAGTGCAAACTAAGTAAGTTAAATATAAGTTGTCCACTAAGATAAAGTCAAAGCTCATAGTTCAAACCACCAAATTCAACAATGGCATGGTCGAAGCTAATGAAACAAAAGACAGAATAGATAAACTACTACTGCTGCTGCTGCTACTACTACTACTACTACTACTACTACTTATGTATCATATAAGTTAATAAATTGAAATGAAAGCTGACATGTGGCAGAAGCCCTTGGGAATGATGATAACTTGCTTTCTATTTCAGAGAACCGTTTTCTGTTGCTCCAGATTGTCATGGTTTTCAAAACTCTTGCCTTCTTCATAATAAACGTCGCTAACATAATGAGACTTTCTAGCGTTGTAGATACAAAGTCCCGAATAGTGCAAGTTGTAAGGCTTGATGAAAGACAGATTGGAACAAGCTCTTCATCATCTTTCGTAATGTACTCATCCCTCCAAGCATATTTTAACTTCTGTAAATAATATAGATAAAATGAAACAATACATAAAGGCATGTTAAGAAAAGATAAATTTAAATACGATTCTTAAATTCAACGAACCGGATAAAGTTCAAGATTTCGAAGCTTAGGGCAATGTTGGAGCACTTGTACAGCTAAATTACAATCATAGTTGACCGCCAAGTGAGTCAAATTATGGAATGTAGGAAAACCATCGGGGAGATAAGTATAACCCTACATTATATAAAAAACAAAAAGATAAAGTATTAGAAATTAAGGTAAATTCCCCAAAACTAAAAATACAAATGATTGACATTGTTGTTTTTCATTCCATTGGATTGGAAGACACATATAATCATAATAATCAAACAAACCTTCCATAGTTCTACGCGTAGAAACTCCACATTTGCTAGTGCTTTCACTGGAAAATGGAAATAACAGTCAGTGATATGAGCTCTTTTCAACTTTCTTAAGCTTGAATTTTCAAATTGTTCAAAATCAAAGTGTCTAAAACTTTGAATGAAGTGTATATATGATAGTTGAAGATCTTCAAGAACCGGACATCCATCTAGAAGCAGCATAAAATCTTGACATTTATCAAAGTTCATATCTTTCAAATCTAGAGTTTTGAGTGAGGGAAATCTTAAAGGAAAAGGAGAAACTTTATCCACATAGAACCAACTAAGCTTAAGAACTACAAGGGTTGTACAACTGAGTATACTAGCAGGCAATTTAGGGGGTATTGTTTCGCATTTAAGACGAGCATGAAGATAAAGATGGAGATATTGAATTTTGCTTTGAACAGCAAGGTTGACCCAATTGTTGATATTGGTAATGCTGCTGGGATGATCATAATAAAGAAGTTTAGAGATATCATATTGAATGTCGAGGAAAAAAGTGTTGATGGAATGAGAACTAAGAGAGTTGTCCCGCGAATGCAAAACGGCTTTGACGAATTGGTTGAAGTGATGAATGTCTTGGCTAGAATTGAGTTTCTTGTTGATGAAGTAAAGTGCGGGAACATGGCGCCATAGATGAATCCATCTCTTAGAAAGAATGGAAGTGAAAATGGCTTGTTTGGTGGGAATAAAAGAGAGAATGTGACAAAGAATCTCGTCTGGTAAACCACTGATCCTATCTGTTGCAAGTTTGTGATGAGACATATTCTATGATAATATGAATGAGATCACCTTCGTTTTCACAATAGCAATGAAGGCATATTGTTAAGGTAGGTTACCAACAGATTTGATTATTCTAATCCTAAAAATCTGGTAACAACCTGCCTCATAGTAATCTGGTAACAACCTGCCTCATAGTAAGATTAGACCGACAAACAAGGTTTTATAGTTAGCTTAATTGTTATGATGAAAATTAAGAGTGGGGAACTTTTTATTTACATACGGTGAAAAAAATATATATTTTTACACGGAGAATATTCTCATGTTCTTGTTTTTCTTTCTCATATTTTATTCATAACTATATAACTCTCTATATATAGAACTACATAAAAACAAATTATATATTTTAGGGTTAGGATCAATTGACACCAAGATGTCAAACTTTAATTTGACACCAAACTCTATAACCATTTTTCTTTTTTGGTCATGGACAAATATAGAAAACAATATGCTATTTAAAGAAAATTGTGAGACAAAATCACTAAATATTTATTGCAATATATTTTAGTGATTGTTTAAGGCCGTTAGATTAAATAAAATGAAGGGATGAGATTTAGTGTCAAAATAAAGTTTGACACATTTGGTGTCAATTGATCCTAACCCTATATTTTAAATAATAAACTAATCCTAAATATTTTAAACAAATCCTAAATATTTTAGTTCTTAATATATATTCTATATTTTTTTCACCCACAACAAATCATACAACATGTATATTGATAATCAGTTATATGATACTAAAATAATTAAAATAACACCCAATAATCCAATTATATTACAGTATATAACAAAGAATATTGAAAGTGAGGAAAATTATGTGACAAATCAAAGAATGGCATCGCTAACCAAAGATTACTGACATGCATTGTAAACACTATTGCATATATGGTTCGCAGAAGCTAATGGTAGATGATGACGACTCATTAATCACTTGATTTCAATACCTAACAGATTTGATATTCTAATCCTAACCATCTGGTAACTTAACAATCTTCCTCATAAGATTGAGTTCAAGTAGATTAGACCGACAAACAAGGATTAGAACGACAAATTAAAATCAAACACAATTGTTCAAAACTAGTTAAAATCAACCATTCATATCATAAATCAATAAGACATAGAGTGAAAGTATATGATGACCAGCTTCATAGCAACAGCACATAGTTCATCAAACCACCAAATCCAACAATTGTTTGTGTGGTAGAAGCAAATAAAACAAAAGACAGAATAGAAAATACTACTACTACTACTAACACTACTACTACTACTACTACTTTATCATATATGTTATCAATAAATTGAAAGTTGACATGTTGTGGTTGTAGAAGCCCTTCGACATGAAAATAATTGTCTTTTTATTTCAGACCGTCCCCAGTTGCACCAGATTGTCATGGTTTTTAAAACTCTTGCATTCTTCAAAATAAATCTTGCTAACATAATGTGACATTTGTAAGCCTGCAAATGCAAAGTCCCCAATAGCGCAAGTCGTAAGGTTTAATGAAAGGCAATGTGGAACAAAGTCTGGATCAGCCCAATTTTCGTTATCATCTTTCGTGTAAGTGTGGCGATCGAGTAAGTTCTGTTAATAATACATATGAGATAAAACAATACATAAAAGTATGCTGAGAAAAGATAAATCAAATATGACTCTTAAATTTAAGAGACCTGATAAAGTTCAAGATTTTGAAGCTTAGGACAGTGTTGGAGAACTTGTACAAACTACTATATCCCAATCACAGTAAAGCACCAAATGTGTCAAATTAAGGAATGTAGGAAAATCATATACATGAGTAGTGTAATTGCCCTATATCATGTAGAAAGACAAAGTATTAGAAATTATAGAAAAATTCCCAAAAATTATTAAAATTACAAACATTATAAAATCTACATAAAATCTACATGCTCAAAGTATTAGATTTTTTGAGCATAAAATCTGAATATTTATCAAAGTGCATATCATTCATATAGAAGGTTTTGAGTGAACGAAATCTAGAAGGAGAAGAAGAAACTTCATCCACATTGATGGTGCAAAGCTTAAGAACAACCAGAGTTCTACTACTGATAATGGTAGTAGGAAATCTAGAACTAACATGAAGTTCTAGACTGAGATACTGAACATTGCGTTCAACTACATGTTTGATCCAATTGTGAATTTTGGTAAGGCTAATTTGATGATCAAGATCGGAAAGTATAACTAAGCGATGGTATTGAACGCCGAGGAAGAAAGTGTGGATGGAATGAGAGGCGGCAGAGGTTTCTAGTAAGGGGAAATTGGTGTCGATAAATTGGTTGAAGCGATAAATGTCTTGTTGACTATTAAGTTTTGTGTTGAGGAAGTTAAGAATGGGAACAGAATGCCATAGATATGAATCCATCTCTCAGAAAGAATGGAGGCGATAATGGATTGTTTGGTGGGAAGAAAAGAGAGAATGTGAATCAGGGTTGATTCAACTGCACTCCACCTTTATGGAATCCCATGATTTTGTCGAGCCTGACATACGCAAAAGTATTGTAGAACATGTTGTTTAGACATTACATATTTATATCACTTGTGATATTCAACAATTTCCTTTTTTTTTTTTATCTAAAACTTTAACGGCGCTTGACCTTTCCATTCACCATAGTATTCAACAGAGGATGAAAGTATTATTTCCTAGTTCTTTGAATTTGCCCGCATTAACTAGATTGTCTCTAAAAAAACTTCTACTTTTCCTCGAGTGATGATGATGATGGTGAACCCTTTTCAGTCTTGAACAAGTTTGATACTTTGATCATTGAACATTGTAGAGTTCTAACTCCACAAATTCTATGTATATCAAGTACAACCCTTGTCAATTTAACTATGCATGGATATCAGTACAATTACAAATTTAAGTTATCTACTCCGAGTCTTTGTAACTTTGCTTGAAGTGGCAGTCCAAATCAAAAATTATGTGTGAGTCATTCTTATTCTATTAAGCACTTATAATTGATACCACCAGAAATGATGTAAAAAAAAAATGCTAAATTCCTACTCAGTTTGGCTCCATGAGCTTGATAATATCAAATCAAAAAGGATGGAGCCAATTGAGTAGGATTGTAGTATCCTTTTTGACATCATATCTGGTATCAGTTACATCAATGTATAAGTGCTTAATAGAATAAGGATGACTCACACATAGTTTTTGATTTGGACCGCCACTAAAAACAAAGTTACAAAGACTCAGAGTAGATAACTTAAATTTGTAATTGTACCGATATCCATACATAGTTAAATTGACAAGCGTTGTACTTGATATACATAGAATTTGTGGAGTTAGAACTCTACAATGTTCAATGATCAAAGTATCAAACTTGTTCAAGACTGAAAAGGGTTCACCATCATCATCACTCGAGTAAAAGTAGAAGTTTTGTAGAGACAATCTAGTTAATGCGGGCAAATTCAAAGAACTAGGAAATAATACTTTCATCCTATGTTGAATACTATGGTGAATGGAAAGGTCAAGCAACTCGACGTTAAAGTTTGAGATGAAAAAAAAGCAAGAAGGAAATTGTTGAATATCACAAGTGATAGAAATACGTTCATTATGTGAAACAACATGTTCTACAATACTTTTGAGTATGTCAGGCTCGACGAAATCATGGGATTCCATAAAATCAACCGTGTGGAGTGACCGCATCTGCCCAATTTTCTTGATCATCTTCTTTAATGAACTCAACATTCCGTTAGCATTGTATCTTCTGTTCATAATACAAATAAAATAGAATAAAATAATATGAAATAAAAATATGTTAAGAAAAGACAAAATTAGTATAGGAATGTAGGTAAGTCATAAGAGGGATACATATCCTACAAAAAAAGACAAAATTAATATAGAAAATTAGAGATATACTATTTGAACATCACATTCTGGGACAAAAAAAATGACATCTCCCTCTTTTCCCTCACAAGCATGGAACCTGAGACATGTAAAATTCACCAAAATTAAAAATACAAATGTATCAGATTGTTCATTCTCATTCATCATCATATTCATATATAATAATCAAACAAACCTCATAATTGAAAAGTTGTATGCGTAGATATTCCAAATTTAACAGCGCGATTTTCATCGAAAAAGGGCAATAACAGGCAGTAATATCTGCTATTTTCAAATTTGTTGAAGCTATAATAGTCTGGTAGGTTTTTCGGTTTCGTGTCGGTGAAGTCAAGAACAGGAACAAAACGCCATAGATGATGAGTCCATCTCTTTGAAAGAATGGTTGTAGTAAAGGCTTGTTTGGTGGGAAATGTGACAAAGGAGGGTGTCTTCTGGTAAACTACTGATCCTATCTATTGCCTCTTCTGTTGAGATGATGTCTTCTTCAGACATTCTATTTGTCTGTGCCGTTTTTCACAGTGTCAATGAAGACCAAATAAGGGTTTGTGGTTTAGTAAAAAAAACAAGGGTTCATGGTTAGTATTTATATTGTGTAAAACTTTGTTAATTTGTGAAATCCAATCAAACTCTCTATGCGTATATCATGTGACCTTTTTTTATGTTGTAGTTTCTAAAAACTGTATTAAATAGTTCTTTTTTTTAAATAAACAAAGGGGATTAAGCCCGAAAAAAAGAAACTACAACGAGATAAGACATCTTTTTCGTAAAAAAAAAAAAAACCGAGATAAGACCGATAAGAAACACTCACGGCATCATCATCAACAACACTGCTAGCCATAAACCCTTTTTTGAGTATCATTTTTTTTTGTCATCTAATAAAATAATTTCAAATCTAGAGTTTATGTCGCTTTTTTTTTCAAAATACTTACACCAAAAAATATATCTCAAAAATTTAATCAAAGTTTTTTGTCCATTCAAAATAATAATACATTTTTTATACTAAATATTATTGTGAAATTTATTTATATTTTGAATTTTCAACTTAATTATTAAATATATAAAGATTTGAATAGAAAAAACGGGAGCTTCTACGGTACATTTGAATAATTTAAATGTACCGGTACTTCAAGTCAGTAAATTGATAAATTAACGATTATTTTTATGAATTAAAAAACTATTAACCGATTATTATATTTTAAAAATAATAATATCACAAGAAAAAACACAATATATTGTTTATAAGCATGATACTAATTTTTCTAATATTTTCTTAGAAAAAAAAAAATTCAATATTGACTATAATGATGAATAAAAATTCAAAAAATATCAAATTTAATATTTTTGACAATTTTGATGAATAATATTTAGTTACTATGATCATTTTAATGATAAGAAAAATGATTTCCTTTAAAAAATATTTATTTACATATTAATTTAATTACCTGATGTACCGGTACATTAAGAATTATCACATGTACCATATAATTTACCTAGAAAAAACACCTTTGTTTGTACAATAAATAAATAAATAAATAAAATCTTGGTAACGGTTGTTGGGTAACTGTTTGTATTTTTTTATTTTATTATTATAATGAGAGCATAAGTCCGAAAAAAGGAAAGATTACATAGGAATCAAACTAGGGGCAATAATCCCCATCACACCATCTACAATTAAGTGCCTAATTTGATCAGACAACCTCATAAAAAAGTGTTACCAACCGACGAGCATTCAATGTTAGCCAAAACATCCGCACACTTATTAGTTTCTCTATAAGAGTGTGAAATTTCCCAAGCTAATGACATAATACTTGAATTTTCTTCACCAAAGAATATCCCATAGCACTATGAGTTCTTCCTTCCCTAATAACTTGGACAACCGCAACCGAATCAACATTAAGCTCCACTTGACGAAATCCCATCCTTCATACATACTTCAAACCTTCCACCACACCCCATAGTTCAGCCACATAACTCACTACATGTGCCAAGGAATTTTGAGAAACCACCAATCCATTCCCTATGGTTATCACGCAATAAGCCACCACACCCGGCTATTCTCATATCTTTATAAGCACCATCGGTATTTAACTTCGTCCATCCGACATCTGGTGGCTTCCATCCAATATAGTCAATAATGCTATGCACCTGCGTAACGACATGTGAAACTAATTAAGTAACTAACTAACACTACTTGACAGTTGGCTTGTTACACAAGCAACTGTCTTATCCCTTCACTATCAACAGTGTTGGCTGTTTTCGGGGATTGATCGATTTTGCTGCATTGGTCTTTTATATATCTTCAGTGTATTGATCTTGTTATGACTCTTTGTATTGCTTTTTTATATACTTTTTACATATCTTGTGCTTAGTGTAGTTGTTAACAATTTTAATCACCAAAGATTTTCCCCAATGACAAGTTCAAACTAAATCAGTTAAATATAAGCTAATGAAACAAAGTCAAAGCTCAAAGTTCAAACCACCAAATCCAATAATTGCACATGGTAGAAGCTAATGAAACAACAGTCATTAAGATTAAGAAACTGCTACTACTTATATATCCTTATAATATATGTCATCGACAAATTGAAAATAAAAATAAAGTTGACATGTTGCAGAAGCCCTTGGACATGCAGATAACTGTCTTTCTATTTCGGACAGTTCCCTGCTGCACCAGATTGTCATGGTTTCTAAAACTCTTGCATTCTTCAAAATAAATCCTGCTAACATAATGTGACTCTGTAGGTCTGCAAATGCAAAGTCCCGAATAGTGCAAGTCGTAAGGTTTAATGAAAGGCAATCTGGAACAAAGTCTGAATCTGCCCAATTTTCTTCATCATTTTTCCGGCGATCGAGTAAGTTCTGTTAATATACATAATACATATGAGATAAAGCAATACATAAAAGTATGCTGAGAAGAAAACATAAATCAAATATGATTCTTAAATTTAACAGACCTGATAAAGTTCAAAATTTTGAAGCTTAGGGCAGTGTTGGAGAACTTGTACAACTATATCCCAATCACATTGGAGCACCAAGTGTGTCAAATTATGGAATGTAGGAAAATCATATACGTCAGTTGTGTAAATATCCTATATCGACGTAGAAAGACAAAGTATTAGAAATTATAGCAAAATTCCCCAAAATTAAAATTAGAAACATTTTCCATTGGCATGCATAATATATAATCAAACAAACCTTTGAAAGTTGTATGTGAAGAAACTCCAAATATGAAAGCAGTTTCATCGGAAAGTGGCAACCGCAGCCTTCAATATATGCTTTGTTCAACTTTGTTAAGCTTGAGCTGCTTTCAAAGTGTTCAAAATCACTTTGATTAATAGACTTGATGTATATAAAAGATATTTCTAGATTTTCAAGAACCGGACATCCATCTAGAAACAGCATAAAATCTGAATTTTTATTAAACAAGATATCATTCAAATGTAAGGTTTTGAGTGAGGGAAATCTAGAAGGAGAAACTTCATCCATATAGATAGTTTGAAGCTTAAGAACAACTAGAGTTCTACTACTGATAATGGTAGAAGCAAATCTATAACTCAATGGAAGATGTAGACTGAGATATTGAACATTGTTACATTCAACTACATGTTTGATCCAATTGTTGATATAGGTAAGGCTAATTTGCCTATCATGTTTGTCAAGTTTAGAGTGATCGTAATGAATGCCGAGGAAGAAAGTGTGGATGGAATCAGAGGCGGCAGAGGCTTCTGGCGAGAGGAAATTGGTGTTGATAAATTGGTTGAAGCGATAATTATCTTGTTGATTATTAACTTTCGTGTCGAGGAAGTTAAGAACCGGAACAGAACGCCATAGATGAATCCATCTTTTAGAAAGAATGGATGCAATAATGGATTGTTTGGTGGGAAGAAAAGAGAGAATGTGAATCAGGATATCGTCCGGTAAACTGCTTAACCTATCTGCGGAAATTTGCTGGCCAGACATTGTATTCACGAATGGCGGCACAGCACAACACAGCAGCCTTTGTGTTTAGAATCCTAATAGTAACCAAATAGGGTTTGGAAGGATATTATATTAGCCTGTATGTAAGTAACGAGTACCAACAATAGAGATTGTATAAATAAGCTCCACTTTTGAGACCCTGGACTGGATGCCTGATTTTCCTGGCCCAAAATCGAGCCTGTTCACAATTTTTTTAAAGTATTTTAGTGGTTAGAAATTTTACCTTAAGGTGAAGAAGTAGTCAATGTGAGTTTACCCAAGTTGATAAAAAAATCATATCTATATTGAATAAAATAAAATTTTAAAAAATCGTCAACAAAGAGGGGAGCAATAAGTTGGTTTGTCTCACCCATCCCATTTTCAACGGATTAATAGTGGGACGAGCCTAAATTGAGCTGAGCAGCCCACTTTATCATTACTAGTGATAGTTTGATCCACACCTAGTGATGTGTTTTAAGATACGGACAAAATAAATAAAATGTTTAAATGTAATTTTAGCCCTCCAAATTTCACAATTGATTAATTTTGTTCATAGTTTCAATTGTGCGTGTGGATTGCTTTAATTCACTATTTTAAGTGGTTGAGTTGAGATTTTATACTCACAATCTCTTTAAATGTATAACTTTTTAATTAATAAACAATTGTTACTAGTATTTTTTAATAGTTATTACTTTTAAGTTACTTTAATATTAATATGTGCAATATTGAATGGTTTAGTGGGAAAATTGTGACAGCTATTGAGATAAAGAAATTATGTGTCGATTGGTTTAGCAATCAATGGATAGAAATATTCAACACGGTGAGTAGTTGGGATTTGAAAAACAAACAAGTTGACCAAATGACCCTAAGTCAATTCATGCTATATATCCTTTCTCCAATTTATTATTATTAAATTAATTAATTAACTTTACAAACAGAGTGCTAGCTTTTCAATCTTTCAAAGCTAATATAAGGCCATTCCCATAATAATCTTACAAAAAGTGAAGAAGAAAATGAAGAGTGTGTTCTTGTTATTTTTTGTTTTAGTTGAAGTAATATGTTGTGAAGGTTGTTGGAAGCAAGAGAGAGAAACACTAATGAGTCTTAATTCTCGTTTGGGAAATGGTCTGTCGTCTTGGGTAGATAACACTGATTGTTGTCAATGGGTAGGAGTTGAATGCAACACCACCACTGGAAGAATTGCTAAAATCACACTTCAATCCTATATTGGACCTCCATGGCATCTAAACTACTCTGATTTTCTTATCTTCAAAGATTTGAAGATTCTCGACCTTTCATCTACTCGATTATCCAATTGTACAAGAGTTGCTCAAGGTTAATTTTCTCATACAATTTTTTTTATTTTCATCATTATTCTTCGAAATTTACTAACTACATGTTGGTTCCACTTTGTAATAGAAATATTCATTCATTAGCTAGTAAGTTACCATTTCTTAGAACTTAATTACAATTTATGTTATGAAGTCCCACATCGGTTACAAGATGGCCCAATACCCAACTATAAGATCCGTCGGACCATCTGTTATGAGGTTTCCGCTATCGGGTCACCCACCGTTTATATCAACGCATCAAGCTCGATAGTGCTAAGCATGAGTGTGTGTGTTAAAAAGTCTCACATCGGTTGCGAGATGACCTATATGTGTGTTTTATAGGTGAGGCCAATCATCACCTTACAAACCGGTTTTGTAAGGATGAGTTAGGCCCGATACCAAACTCTAAGAATTTCCTTTAAGATTTAGTTAGTAGGTAGTTAACGCTCTATGAGCTTACACCTCGTCGACAAGAAGTAAATGACTATTTACTAAGAAAAATGTTAACATCTCTTAGGAGTTAATTAAAAATGTCTATTTTACAAAGTTCACTGCAATTTTTGAAAAATTCAAACATCTCTAAAGTAGAACTGAATATATTTTGACATAGTACCAAATTGTAACCATCATTTTGATTTACATATTATGCAGGGTTGAAAAATCTGGAAGTCATAAACTTGGGTAGTAATAATAATTTGGATAATGCTACCACCATCCTGTCTTGTTTAGATGGACTTTCATCTCTCAAGTCTCTATCGTTGTCCGGGAACTTGTTCGATACGACTTCTTCCCAAAGTGAGACCTGATATAGTTTTATTTTTTAAAGGCAATCATCAATAATATGTTTTTTCTGTTTCAGAAAAGTAATTAACTAGGACTAACTAATACATATATATTTGTACCATAGTTTTTCAGATAGTTTTGGAGAAACTTTCATCAAAGTTGTTGCATCTTGAGGTGCTTGACATAGGTTACAACAATTTGACTAATGAAATCCTGCCATCACTTAGGGGGTTCAGATCTTTGAAGGAATTGCATATGCCTGGCATTGGATTAGACTCGGATCTTCACATTCAAGGTAGGCTATAGAGATGTAGCAAATGAATTGATCTTCTTCACATTCAGCTTATAGTTTCATTGGAGGAATGTTGATTGCTATATGCATAACACAGTATGTATATTAAGTATTAACTTAATTAATAACGTGTAGGATTATGCGCCGTGTTGAAGAATGTAGAGATACTTGACATCTCTTACAACAACTTCAATGACACTGATATTGCATCTCCTCTCAGTGAGCTTTCTTCCCTCAAGAAGTTAAATCTACAAGGGAGTGAAATTACTCAGAGATCTATTCATAGTATGTCAGTCAAACTAATTTATATTTTTAGCTTAAATGAAATTTTGTTCCATCTGTATGGTCTCATTTACAATTTTTGTCTCTCTATTACTACACCTGTGATTTATGTCTCTTAATTTTTAAAAGGATTTCCTTTTTCTCCACCTATATATTTTGAGGCTTAATTTTGACAATATGACAAATGGAATGCTTATTTCACATCTAATTTGATGACCAAAATGAATTAGCAAGTGAGAATTCACCTAGACAATATTTTACATCAAATTTAGTTGTTTTTGTGATATAGATTAATGTAAATTAATGTTTAAGATTCTACTTAGAAATTTTCATGTCATCAACCAAGATGTCACATAAATATCTCACTTTAAATAAGAGTCTTAATGCATATTTTAGCTCGACTATAATATGGGATAACAACCACATCAATAGAATCAAGCTACAAAATGTATAGGCAGACAAAACGTCGGTTATTTAAAACCACGGAGGATTAAAATCACGGATTTAAAAATTGACCAAATTTTTGAATGAAACTAAATAAAACGGCCAAAATTGAATTTTGAGCCTTTTTGTTTATTTTGAAAGGCATATTATGTAAGTCTAATCATGTATGTTTGTATATTATTATTAGATATATCAAAATTAAGGTCTTTGGAGATCCTTGACTTGGCTGAGAACAATTTGAACTTATGGCCTCGAGGTTTGTTGTCATCATCTGATAATTTATGGTCTCTAAGTTCCTTATTCCTAGTGAATAGTATACAGATAATGACATGTTCTAAAATTTCTTATCAGAGAATCATGGATTTGCATGGCCAGCAAGTTTACAACATCTTGTGTTAAGGGCAAACAGTTTGAATAACAATATTCTTTATTCCCTAAACGGTCTTACACGTCTCGAATCTCTTGACTTAAGTATCAACAACTTGAAAGGATCACTCGATATTTGTGGTGAGTATTGCAATTTAGATTATACTACTATTTGAAATTGGTTTGATATTCTTTGTTCTTGAATGCATGTCACAATGTCTTTTGATAGTCATTTTAGTGGTGATTGTGCGTAATTAGACTTAGACAAACAATTATGTAGTTAGACAAATAAAAGACAACTTGCTCTTGGAAGGAGTATAATACTATACTTCTGATTTATCCGTTGATACTATTATTAATCTGTCTGTTATTTACTTACCTCTTGCAGGAATGTCGACTTTAACCAGCTTGAAGATTCTCGATTTTAGAAGGATAATAGACTGATCAAAATGGTTTATGTGGAATCGGAGTGACCATCTATGACCAGCAATATGTATGTGGTACAAGTTGTAGGTTAAGCTTGACACTTACAACCGTGTTCAAATCCCAGATCTTAGTGTGTACTACATGAGTTTCACTGTTATTCGGTTTTGGAGGTCCGAGACAAATAATAAAAAAATATAATCTTTTTTTACAAAGAAATCATTTATTTAAATTATAAATAGTATCAACAACATAAAAAATAATCATTTGAACTAATAATCATTTAGCAGCAATTTCTAACTTGTAAGAAGTACCAATAATAGAGATTGTTAAACATTTGCATAGATGAGATTTGAACTCATGACCTTTAGATACTGAAACCTTAACCAACACACCAACTAACATTTCTGAAATTTGATCTCCAAAACACTACTTAACTTTCAAATCATGGACTTGAAAGAAAAAAAATGAGGCCCCAATTTTTTGGACTTCAGAATCCTAAAAAACAAAGTTAATAGGAACAAAATAATAGGGATGGACATAACCGTTCAATCCATTACAAACTGACCGGCCTAAACCAAACTGAACCGAACTGATGCCCACCACTACAAAATAGGGTTGGAAGGATATTAGACCGATCAAAGTAAGTGTAGGGTTTTATTTTTTTTGTCAAAAAGAAAGAAAAAAAAAACTTGTATTATGTATTTCTTTTTTTTTGTTACATCCTGTTAATGTCTAGGGATCTTTCTCATTAATCACAATTGTTAGCCATATTTACTTTATATAGGCAATGTACCATATACAAGCAATGGGCTTAAAGTACAATCAATTGATATTGGGCTTGCACAATTTCTAGGCCCAATATACAATATCCAACACATCCAGCAATGTGTATCTAACAAGTTGACACTACTAAAAAAAAAAAAAGGTTTAAGCTTGACACTCACAACTGTGTTCAAAACCGGATATGGATTAACTAAAGTCAACTATAAAGCATTAAGAATTATAGAGCATGTGCAACGACCAAAATGTGTCGCTTGAATTGTGTTGAAAATGAACCGAATAGTTTCGCAGCTTCGGAGACGTTAATTAAAGATCGGACAATTCAAATTACACATTAACAAAGTCAACTATAAACAATATCAACCGTCAAATCCATAGAAAACAAAAGGAACAAAACAAAATCAAACAATTAATTAATTAATCAAATTAAGTACGTTTCTTCTTAGAATTAGCATAACTCTTGAGATGAAAATCAAGAAAAAGAACCAAAAGAGAAGCATTAAAAACAGCATTGAAGCACCAAGCCTTCATCCCAGAGCATCCACCACCACCACCGGATCCAAAGTGGTAATAAAGCATGACACCGGAGACAGCGAAACTGAAAACAAACTGAACAATCTGACAATCCGTGACGGCGCGTTTCCACGGCGGTCGAATTCCGACTGCGGTGAGAAAATAGTAAGAGTACATGATGACGTGGACGGAGGAGTTAGTTAGAAGAGCGATTGGGAATAATGACTGAGAAGAATTGAGCCAAAGATAGCACATGATTGGAACGGTAGAATGATGGTACACGTGGAGGAAGGAGAGACGTTTGATTGATCTAGAGAGGATGATGAAAAGAGTGTCTATGAATTCAAGGAATTTAGAGAGGTAGAAGATGTAAGCCCAAAAGAAGAGTGGCCCAGTTGGAGGGGTGTGAATAGGGAAACAGATGGTGGAGTGGAGATTGGGGGTGTGAGTTAAGATGGTGAGGGAGGTGCCAATAGCCATAGTGAGGGAGAGGATGGAGAGAGTGAGGTTATGAAGTGCTGTGAAGGGTTTGAGGAAGTGAGGTGGGAAAGGTGGGAGAGGGAAGAGAAGAAGGAGAGTGAGGGAGAGATAAGTGGCTATGGAGAGAAAGAGGAATAGTGGGGATGAGGCTGGGGTTTGAGGAGGGTTCCATGTGAAGTTTAGGATTTTTGGATGGTAGACTAGCCAGTATTGGAGGGTTTTGACAATGGGGTTTTCCATTCTGGTTGGTTTCTCTCTCTGGATAAGGAAATGTTGTTGGTGAGAAGAAGTGGGGTTGTTTTATTCGATGTTATGTGTAGGTGTATGTTTCAAGCTAAAAAAAAAAGAATATGGTATGTTGATAAATAAAAGAATGGGGTTATTTGTAAAAAAACAAAGAAAAAGAATATGAGTCCGAGCTAGACAAATATTTACTTCCTCCGTCCCAAAATATAATATAAAAACTCATTGGCATGTTAATAAATAATTTTGATTACGAATATCTTTAATTTTCTATTGGTAAAAATTATAAAAACTTGATATTTTAAAAATATTCATCGAAAGTCGAAACATATGATACTCCTTATAAAATGGAGGGAGTAATATTTATATTTATACACATTTAAAAAAATACGGTCAAAACAAGACATATGAATAGTACATTTAGTCAAAATAGATCTCATAAAATAGGACCGATGGAATATAATTTATTACTATATTTGTAACTAAATAAAAGTCTAATATCCCCTTAATAGTCATCACTTACTTTCTTTCTTTGTCTGGAATCGAACCCAGGACCTATACTGCCCAAATCTCTAACCACTGGATTAAACCTAGTGGCTTCAAAAACTCAGTTAGAAAGACACTTACTTAAATAACCACTTACTTTACTTACTTAAATAACCTAAATTCCTTACCGCCAGGACAAATCTTGATATTGATGACTTGGTATTAGATTCTTAATTTTAAAATCCTTATACCGTTAAACCCTAAAACCCTAAAACGTTACTTTACCTTGCAATATCTTATCTTAATCACTTTAACAAGAAGACTCCATCGTTATTGTAATCCAGTTTAGGTTGCAAATGGAAATTTCCTATTTGTTACAAATACTTTGTTTCTTTTAAGGAAGAAAAAACAGAAAGTTATTCATATAGTTACACGTCCATGTGACAGAATCATCAGCAGTCATAACATTATTTTCTTGACCATGTCTGTTATATTTGTCTCTTGATAATAATTTAGAGTCGCACTCCCATTTCAAGGAACACTTGCAATTGTGAAAATTTGACCAAGAAACCATAGACTTTGATTCCAAAGACAAAAGTACTGGAAAGATCTGATATTGGAGTTGAGGTTTGCATGCCAGAAGCAGTTGTTCATGAGCTCCCCCTGGTATTTTACTAAAAACAGAGTTGAATTTGGTGGTTCTTCTTTCGAAACACTATACATCTTAAGAGCATTTACATCTTTGTGTCAAATTGTTCCATTCTCCCTCTCACACCATGCATTAACAAGTTTGGATTTCAAAGCAACATTAAGAGGGTCAGTCTAAGTGGAACAGCTGCAGTACTGGATTGTTGTCACTATGTTTAGCTAAAGATCTTCTGATAGTTCACAAAACTCATTGGCTTTTGTCCTAGGCATGGAAGACATGGATTCTAATGGCTATAGATGCAGTGCAAAATCCAAGCTTATTAACAATGGATTGTTTCAGATGGGGGAGCTACTATTTTATTATTGTCTAGCAAAAAATAACAAGGCAGCGGAATTACGGCTAAGTACAAGGTTTAATATCTTAAATGGATTCAGAGGATTGCCATGATATACAATGTGAGAATGCAAAGGCAGATCTTCCACCATTTTTTCTCGCCGGCGAAAGAGATGGAAAGGGAAAAATTTAGGGCAAGACTGAAAGTGGGAGAGAATATAAAGAAAACATTTAATCAGGAGTATTCCAATATTTGAAGCTGAAAGGTGAGCGAGAGAGAGATCGCAGATAGAGAGGTGAAGTTTTGGGCATTCTATATACATGGTGTTCCTAATCAGTGCTAAATCATGCATCAGTGTGAAATCGTCAAAAGCCTGTCTTTCTCCTTTCAAGTAACCACCAAGACTCAGCCGTTTCCTGAGGCTCAAATCTGCACACAAAATAAAAAATGTTACATGTTGATTGAATTGCATAAATTCAATAATTTTTAAGTCAATCTTCCCATATAATACTTATTTCACTAACTTCAAATGAGACTACAGAATCTTTACCTTCCAATGAGAATTAAAGCTAATGCAGTTTCATTCCTCAAAAGAAGGAAAAAAAAAACTAATGCAATTCCTGCTGACGTATAAACAGTTAGAAAAGCTGACGTATAAACAGTTAGGAAAATAACATGACATATTTCAGTGAGACAACAAATTCACGGATTACCACAGTGAAAGTTCCATTAACCTTACTTAATCAATTTCCTTTTTGTTTGCTTCGAAAGTGCATAAAAGGAAAAAGCTTCATTGGAAAGGTGTTTTAAAATGTTGTTGGGATAATGGTCATGATTGTGTCGCAATCTTTGTTATTGCAAAGAACCGCAGTCAAATGCGGTTGGTGCGGCCTCAATAACAGAACCTTGATGTTGTGGCCTAGATCACAATAACATAATATTTATTTAATACCATGGTTCTTAAAACACTTGGCGTTAAATCTGAATTCCGCATACAACTGCCCAGAAAATGGATAAGCACTGATCTAATTGATGTCATAAACATGTTCAATAAATAAATCAACAACAGGTAGACCGGTCCTAACTAAATCATTTATAGATGATTTTTCCTTAACTTGTGTAGTGAAACAAAGTCCGGAACTTCATAATAGCACATAGTTCAAACTACCAAATCATGCTAGGGTAGAAGCAAATGAAACGACAAGCATGATAGAGAAACTACTACTTACATAGTCTATACGCTATCCATAAATGAAAGTTGACATGTTGCAGAGGCCTTTGGGCATGGGGACAACTTCCTTTCAATTTCAGGCAGTTCCCTTGTGGTCCAGATTGTCATGGTTTGCAAAAGTCTTGCATTTTTCAAAATATATTTGGCTAACATGAGTTCAAATTTTGGGCCTGATAAGTGTTGAATAGTACAAGTTCTAAGGTATGATGAAAGGCATTGGGGAACAAGTTTTGGTTCCACCCAATTTTCTTGATCATCTTCTTCATTCAACATTGCCTCGTATAACCCCTATTAATAGTACACATAAAATAAAATAAAACAAAACATAAAGGTGATTGAAGAAAAGATAAACTGAACATGATTCTTAAACTTAACAAACCTGATAAAGTTGAAGATTTTGAAGCTTGGGGCAATGGTGGAGTACTTGTAGTACCAAATCCCAATTATTGTGGAGCTTCAAGTGCGTTAAATTATGAAAGATGGGAATGTCATCAGAAGGCGGCTTCAGTTTATTCACCTAAATTATGTACAAAGACATACTATCAAATCAAGGCAAAATTGCAAAAAAAAAAAAAAAAATCACATTTTTGTTTTCCATGAGGGCAGATCTTCATTGGGGCGGGAAGGAGCCGCGGCACCCCTCAGATATCTTATATAATATATTACGCGAGAATTAATTACATGATATTTGCACCCCTCAGATACCTTTTTTTATTTTTTATTGTATTTTTATTCAAAAACATAGACATTGAGGGACTCGAACCGAGGCCATCAAGGTAATAAGCAAACATTGTTAGCCATTGAAACAACCTATTTTTTATGTCTGATTTTTAATACGGTTTATATATACACATACATATTACCAATTAACTAATGAATTATATTAAACCATTTCCTTTTTTCAGCACACCCAACAAAATCATTCAAGATCCACCCATCTCATTCAATCAGTGTATTATATTCGATTGAGATATATGAAGTACTACTACACGCCAAGAGTAATAATAATGTGAGAAAAATAGAATGCATATGTCGGCGTGTTAAACACGATCAAACACCACACGTCTTCAATATGAAATGTGCGCGCTATATACATAGATTGAGATCTACGAAGCACTACTACACGTCAAGAGTAGTAATAATGTGAGAAAAATAGAATGCATATGTCGGCGTGTTAAACACATGTCTTCAATATGAAATGTGTGCGCTACATATATAGATTGAGATAGCATGCATGAGCATGATATCCATAATAAAACAAACCTTGTAAACTCTGTAGTCTTTTGTGCACAACAACCAGGATGTTTCTATGCAGAGAGACACCGAAGTAGAAAGTGCTTTCGCCATATAACACGAACACCAACATTGACTCACATCAGCTCTAATCAATTTAGGTAAGGTTAATCTCTTAAACTCTTGAACAGTAACAGAATCTTCGGCACAAAAGAAGTATATATGAGAAGCTTTCAAATCCTCAAGAATTGGACATCCAGTTAAAAGCAACATAAAATCTCGAACTTCTGAAAACTTAACGAATCTCAAATGAAGAGTTTTGAGTGAGGGAAATTGAAATCCATTCGAAGAAAAAGAAAAACCCTCGACACGAAACCAACGGAGATTAAGACTTACAAGTGTTCTACAGGTGAAGATACTAACAGGCAATTTTGGGTGATATGGAAAACCAACAAAATTATAAGGAAGTGGCACATGGAGATTGAAATGAAGATATTTAAGTTTACGTTGAACAACGAGGTTGATCCATTTGGTGAGATTGGGAAACCCTAAATTATAAGCAAGATGAGAATTACCGTATTGAATATCGAGATGGAAAGTGTCTATGAAATGAGAGGCTGCGGCGGTGTCGCGAGAGGTTAAAACGGAGTAAACAGATTCGTTGAAACGGAAATTGGATTCGACGGTGTTGATTGTGATGTTAGGGAAGTGAAGAACGGGAACATGGTGCCATAGATGAGTCCACCGTTTGGACAAAACGGTTGTTGCAACTGATTGTTTGGTTGTGAGGAAAGAGAGAATTCGGCAAAGGATTTCGTCCGGTAAAGTGCTGATTGTATCCGTCGGTGATGAAATTCTCGGTCGCTGCATTTCTTCTTCTTCTTCTTCTTTACAGAGGTGTGATTAAATCTGATTTGTAGAAAATGGTGCGACAGGGGTCAAATAAAATCTAAATCTAAATCTAAATTCTAATGCATAGTTGCGGTAAATATTGGACATTCAATTTGGAGTTATTTTTGGGTGCTGTAAAAAATATAGTTGGGTCTGTAATAGAAGGAGTTTATTTATGAACATTAAATATGGATGAATTGGGGTCTCATGTAAAAAAAAAAAGTTTGGTCTATCATATAACATTCGTTTTTACTTACTTTTTACTTACTAACTTGTAACATTTCTGTTCGTAAAAAAAAAAAAAACTTGTAACATTTATGTAGGTGACGACTTTTTTGTTAGCGCTATCTTGGATTCATATATTAAATTTAGGATCCATGGATTTTCAACTTAACTCAAAGTTTTTTTTATTTTATTTTTATTTTCATCCTCTAATTCCTAGTAGTCTAGAGTTCGGGGTGAGTTCTGGCATCAACTGGTTTCAGTTTCCTCCCAAATGCAGTTGTGGGGATCGAACTGTTGTTCTCCCTACTAAGTTCAGTGTCAATCATCATTGAACCAACTAACATTTGGTAACTTAACTCAAAGTTGGTGATAAATGATTTCCATTAAAATAATATTTACTTAATAAAAAAATTATGAACATTGAGTTGGAAATATTTATAATCCATAAAAAGGAAATTTGACCAATTAAAAATTGGCTAATTATTCATGGAGAAGAGAATAGTTATAATTTGAAAATGTATAGAATTTTTTTTTCTCTTTCTTACAAACAAATTTCTTACTGAATACAAATTTTCAACATCAACTAACCAATTAAATCTCGCTTTTGCCAAAAAATAAAAACACTCAGATAATGGGTAAAATGTTTAAGCCTTCAACTATGTAATTTGACATTGCTAGCTCGTAATATTGTCGTCATATACATACTAATTCGCGATATTAAGCATTATCCTTCTGTGAATACACCAACACATATTATATGACTACTTTAGTAGAGGTACTTTTCTTTCTCTTTCATTCATTTTTATGTTTTTTTAATATGTCGTATTGGTTAACTAAGTCATTTATTTTGGTACATAAGAGTATTTAATCATGTAAATTTAGTCAATGGCAGGTTGCTAATGAGCTTTATGATGGAATTTTTTGTTTGGCATCAATAAAGTATACCGAGTTTTTGCAGATGGGAGTGATGGTAATTGTTTAAGGTTTTATCTTACATAATTTTGCAAATTGTTCTTTAAGAGGTAGGGAGCTATGTTTTGTTGTTTTTATCAAGGTGTATTTTTGGATCTATTGCACTGATACAGAAACACAACAAAAACAATTAAAAGTATATTAGTTACAGTCTTATAGACAAATTAAAAGTTTTTTTTTTTCTTTTTCTTTTTGATAAGAATAGACAAATTGAAAGTTGACATGTTGCAGTGGCTCTAGGGCATGAGGAAATTTTTCTTTCTATTTCAGGTGATAGCTCCCTAACACACAAGATTATTATCATTTGTAAACTTCTTTAAAATATGTATCTTGCTAATATAAAGCCACCTTATAGACCCCTAGATTGAGATTGGATGTCCCGATTTCATTGACTGCATGCAGTTGTACTTTGTTAACTGCACTCAATCTAAATCCAAAGCCAAATAAGGCAATAGAGTTGTGCACCAATATATCAATTAGTAGTATTACATCCATTGCGACAACAATTTTGATGTGTTTGTTTACATTTTAAAAAAATGGCTCTCTTGTGCGAAAGGATGTACAAGTTAACTATTTGGAGGGGAAAAAAACCCATAGGTTAATTGATTAGGCATATGTTTGGTTTAGCATCTACCAAAATATTTATCGCGTTAGGCACTCCAACCATAAGAATACTGAAGCTACAAATTGGCACTTCAAATTGGACGAGTGGCTAATGCTATCCTACCATTAGACATTCAATTGTGCGAAATGAATTTCAACATTTTCCTTGAATTAAAAGTATGCCAAATTGGACAAGTAGAAACGCTAGATTTTTATTTTGAAATATCTTTTTACCGTTATACCTAAAGACGGTATTCTAACTTGCAATATTCTAACAAGCTCAAAATTTTGAATTGGTTATTTTTATCAGACTCCTTTATTATGTAAACCAAGTTTAGGTTGTAAACTTCCTAGTTGTTACAAATACTTTGCCATGGCTTACATACATATCCCAAAAGAAAACCTGGCTGGTAACAACACAGGGCAAGTGTCATTATTGGAAATGCAAATTTTATTATTGATTTTGTGAAATTTGGGTTTTATAAAGGGAATACCACTTTTGAGTCAAAAAAATAAAATAAATAAATAAAGGGAATAACATTTTGCATGAGCTCCCACTGATGTCTATAAAAAACAAAGTTGAATTTGGTTCTTTTCACAATTGTCAATGTTCTTCTTTCTAAACACTATATACATCCTAGGAGCAATGATATCCTTGTGTCAAATTGTTGCATTCTCCCTCTCACACCATGCATTAACAAGTTTGGATTTCAAACCAACATAGAGAGTGTCAGTCTAAGTGAAATAGCTGTATGCAGTGCTATATTGTTGTCACTTTGTTTGGCTAAAGATCTTCTGATAGTTCACAAAAACACATCGGTTTTAGTACTAAGCATGGAAGCCATGGATTTTAATGGCTATAGTAGCAAATAGCAATACAAAATCCAAGCTTATTGCCGGTGCATTGTTTTAGATGGGCGACCTACCATTTTATTATTATCTAACAAAAACTAACAAGACAGGGGAATTATGCACAAGTACAAGGTTTAGTATCTTGTGAGAGCACACTTGGGTAGCTTTGACCCACTTCCCTCCCTAGTCTTTGTGTTCTGTATTTCTCATGTAGGTAATTATCAATTGGCATTAATAATTGAGAACATGCAAGGATAACATTGCCTTATATCTAACATTTTCCAATTCCTTCTTCAATCAGGATACAATAACTTGCAAGTAAACCAGTGTATCAACAATGATTCATGTTGTCCCCTCAGATCTTACATTCTTAATTACATTTGTATGCCTGAAATTAACATGCAGCCACAATTTTAATCACTAAGCTTCTCCTCAATGAGAAATCATGCAATTACTGCATATGATATAGTGGTATATTTTTGGCAGTTTATCCACCTACTAAACCACCCTTTATAATGTTTAAAAAAAAAAAAAACCACCCTTTATAATTAACTGCAGACTAAATAACCAAATATATTCATAAATATCATGCAAATACAGACTAAATAAATTAAGGATCAATTTTATTTAACTAGTGCACCGAGACAAAGTCTGTGACATTCACATATAGCTCATAGTTTAAACCACCTAATCTAGCAGTCGCGTAAGCGTAATAGAAGCTAATGAAACATGTAAAGAAATCATTATTTGCATATCCTATATGTTATCGATAAAATGAAAGTTGACATGTTGCAGAGGCCCTGTGGCATGAGGACAATTTATTTTCAATTTCAGGCAACATTTCCCTAACACATGAGATTTTCATGGTTTGTAAAACTCTTGCATTCTTTAGAATATATCTTGCTAACATAAAGTCACCTTGTAAGCTTGTAAGTGCAAATCCCCAGAGAGTGCAAGTTGTTAGGTTTAATGAAAGGCAATGTGGAACAGATTCCGGATCTACCCAATTTTCTATAATGTGCTCATCTGAACCACTTTGCATATTCTGTTAATAATACAAATAAAATAAAATTAAAACATAAGATATATGTTAAGAAAATATAAACAAAATATGGTTCTTAAACTTAACAAACCTGACAAAAGTTGAGATTTTGAAGCTTAGGGCAGTGTCGGAGCACTTCCACAACTCTATCCCAATTATAGTTAAGCACCAAGTGCGTCAAATTATGGAAAACAGGAAAGTCATTACAATGATAGTCCTAAAATTATGAAGAAAGACAAAGTATCAGAAATTAAGACAAAATTCCCTAAAACTAAATAAATATAATTCACATCTTTTTTCTTTCATTTTCATTCCATTGACATAAATTATATATCCATAACAATCAAACAAACCTTCCAAAATCCTATGCTCAGAAACTTCGAATTTGAAAGTGCTTTCACCCAAAAATGAAAATAACAGTCTCTAATATACACTTCAGTCAAATTGTTTAAGCTTGAGCTTTTAAAGACTTGATCAAATTCAAAAGCAGGTACCAAATCCAAACTCCGAAATTTTATATCAGATACAAGTAAATCTTCAAGAACAGGACATCCAGCTAGAAGCAAAATAAATTCTTCATATTCATCAAAGTACATTTTTTTCAAATGCAGAACTTTAAGCAATGGAAAACCCTCAAAATTAAAAGAAAAACCTTCCTCCATAGATAACCAATTAAGCTTAAGAACCACTAGGGTTTCACAGGTGAATACACTAATAGGCAAATTTGGGGGTTTTTGAATATTACCACCACCAACAACAACATCTAAATAGAGATTGAGAAATTGAACTTTCCGTTCAACTACATAATTAATCCAATTTATGACATTGGGAATGCCATGACGAAATGCGAGTTTCGGCGAATTGTATTCGATGTCGAGGAAGAAACTGTTGACGGAATGATTACTAGCGGATTCTCGAAAGAGTATAATGGAGTAAAGGAATTCGTTGAAGCTATAATTGTCTGCTAGGGTTTTCAATTTGGTATCGAAGAAATGAAGAATGGGAACAGAACGCCATAGATGAATCCATCTCTTTGAAAGAATGCTTGTGGATACGGCTTGTTTGGTGGGAATGAAAGAGAGAATGTGGATTAGGATCTCGTTTGGTAAATTTCCGATCCTATCCATCGCCGACGTTGATATTTTCTGCCGGAACGGTTATATTCCGCCGTTAATGCTAACAAAATCTAGAACCGAATGCTATGCATAACTGTGATTCATTATGAGCAAAAAATTTGATTTTTATGGCTTTGTAACAAGTCTCAAAGTTGTGCATCAAGTAGTGATTTATATTATAATGACTATTAATTTTATAAAAATTTTCGTTGAATTGGAATTTTATATCATACAGATCATTTTAAAAAATTTGAAATTATTTGAAGATGGATACACGGTGAACTAGTTGTGGTCATAAACAAGTTTAATGAATAAAAATATAAATAAACATGTAGAAAAGTACCAACTAAATTATTTGAAGATGATTTTTCCTTAACTTGTGCAGCAAGACAAAGCCGTGAACCACCAAATTAAGCAATTGCATGGTAGAAACTAATGAAGTGACAAGTAGGAAAGAGAAACTACTACTTACATATGTTATCAGTAACTAAAATTTGACATGCTGGAGAGGCCTTATGGCATTGAGACAACTTTCTTTCTACTTCAGGTTTATCCCTTTGGCTGCAGAGTGTCAACGTTTGTAAAAAATTTGCATTTTCCAAAATATATTTTGCCATCTTATGGTCACTTCGTTTGTGTGAAAAGGTGTCCTTAATAATGCAAGTTCTAAGGTATGATGAAAAGCAATGTGGAACAATTATTGGTTCCATCCACCGGTCATCATCATCTTCTTGATACCACCGTGCGTTAATATTCAAGTGAGGTCTATGAAACATTAATACACAACGGACACTGGTTAAAATTTGATTTGAGAAAGTAAAATGCTAAACAGTGACTCTGTGGCAATGAATAATGGTTAAGAAAACAAAAATAGTGTGTTGAATACCTTGAAATTTAAAACTTTTGCATTTTATTTTCTTAACCATTGCTCGAGAGTCACGGTTTAGCATGACCCTTTGAGAAAAGGGAAATTGTCGAATGTAATCACATGTATCAAATCATACATGGCATGATATTAGAAAGACAATTTTTTTACATTCTTAAAATGTTAAATACACACGATAACTTTGCTTATGTGGCTACTGATGTTGTCAAGTAACACACTAAATGTGGTATGTTGAAAAGGAAAAAAATGTCAATAGTCATTTTCTACGAGAACACTTCTTTTTTATCAGGTTGATAGTGTATTTATTCTCAATCTAAGAAATATGTCTAAACTCATAATCATATTCACTAACACGTATAACAATATTACTCATAAATAAATCATTTACACATACATATAAGGGATAACAAAAAGCAAAGTTAATGTTTTTTTAGAAAAACTAACGAAAATCATCAATATCACAAACATAATTAAATTTAAAAGACCAATTTATAACGTTAATTAGTTAAATGACGAATATAAAACCAATAAATAAGTTAAGGGATTCTTGTCCAATTTAAGGTGTGTTTGGTAAGTTCAATAAGCTAGCTTATAGCTTATTGGACTAGCTTTTAAGCTTGTTTGATAAAAATGAACGTGTTTGGTAACAAACTTATCTAATTAGCATGCAACATTTTTTGAGATGCTATTTCAAGTAGTGAATGAGTTTATAGCTTATAGTATTTTACATTTTATTTCATATTTATCTTTATTATTTTTATTTTTTTAAAATTATAATAACTATCCACTAACCACATATTTTTATGTCATTTTATACTCATATCAGCTAAATTTGCCTAATATTTTAATTTTATTCTACTAACTTTTCGGTTTATTTTTAAAAAGAGGAGGAGGTTGAGAGGGTAGGTTAGTCATTTGATGTGAGAATTGAAGTCTCTCTCAAACTTTACCTGCAAATCGAAACCAAATGAGCCGTTTGTAAACTGTGTAGTCTCTCCCAAGTCTCTCTCTCTCAACCATAGTCTTCTTCCTTCTACAGTGATAAACAGCAAAAATGCAGCATTCGAACTTAGCTGATGATTCAGATTCATGGCTTTCCACTGCTGCTGCTTCATCTGCACCTAATTCCAATTTGAATCGTGACCTCTTCAACGATCTCGTTCAAATTGTCCCTCTTGTTCAATCCCTCATTGTAAGTAACAACCCTCACTGTTACTCAATGCTATTAACTAATTAAACTAAATAAAGTTTTAATCTTTCATTTCAATTATGAACTTTGTTAATTAACTCGGATGTTTAATTTATCATTTTCATTTTAGGATAGTAAAGCTACTCGTTCGTCGTTTACTCGTCGTGGTTCCATCATTTACACTAAGACACCTGCAAGAGAATCGTTGTTTAAAAAGGTAAGAGTCAACCTGTTTGGATAAACAGCTTATTTTAAGCTTATTGCATAAAATAAGCTATTTCTATAGCAAAACTTAAATTATTTTTGTATATGTTATAAGCTGTTTTCATAAGCTATCTTGAAGAACTTACGAAAAATAAGCTAAAAAAAGCTTATGAAAAATGTCAAGTTGTTTTCATAATTGCTCCCATGCCAGGAGATAAGCTTAAATAAGTCAATCCAAACAGGTCCAAGGGCCCGTTTGGATTAGCTTATTTTTTTAGCTTATGCAATTTTCATGTATTATTATAAGTTTGTCAAGGTATTTTATGATAAAATAGCTTATAAAAATATAATTTTCACTAGTGTGAACTTATAAAATAACATAAAACCTAATTTATATTGCATAAGTTGTATGCATAAGCTCAAAAATAAGCTAATCCAAACGGGCCCCAAGTTTACAATTATGTGACTCATATTTTGTTTGTTTTCTATTATGTCTGTGATTCTGATATTTGTATGCTCGTGTTATATGATTTTCATTTTTTAACTATTTTGACTGTGTTCATGAATGGCAGTCCATAAGATATCGAAGCACTGTTGACTATCCTGTTTTCACATTATATTGTTTGCCTCTTGTATTATATAACCTTTTGCATACTTTATCACTTGATTAAACTATGTTTGAATATAAATTTTCTCACTTTTATTTAAAGTGAAAATATTAGGAAGTGTGAATGTGAATGGGCGGAGATTAGTGCAGAAAACATGTCATCTGATGCAAAGAGATTTGGATTTTGGAGATTGCTATAAGCCACACATTTCGGGAAGCAAATACGCGTGCTGATGGTTTGGCATCTTTGTTGTTGTGGAAACATGGATCTAATTATTTATGATGTGTGTCCTATTCAAATTAGAATGAGTTACCTGATGATGTAAATGGAGTTACTACTCCTCATTTAGCTTAGTTCATTCGTAGTTTCTCTTTTTTGGGCATAGGCCCTCTTTTATCCCAAAGAACATAAAAATAATAGGTATGTATTCCTATAGGCTATAGGTTTGGTCCATTTGAATTCTCCACGAGACAAATCTCTATTTGGCCACGGCAGCACAACAGTTATGCAGCCTCCCTATAAGTGCTTCTTCATTTAGTTTCGGAATTGTATTCTTCTCCTCGGTGGTCGAGACTGCATACCACATTTCTTTGTGTGTTTATAATGTGATTTCTCAATATTTGATAGCACAAGTGAAACATTGCTAGGCCTATTACTATTAGTATGACCCTTAGACTCTGGTGATGTAAGAATTTGTTATTCCTGGTTTCTACATTCTACTTAATATAACAATATAACATAATATTTCAAGACTCTGGTATGGCTCTAGACTTGGGAGAGGTATGATTTTGTTATTCCTAGTTTCTACTCTAAATGACATAGTAATAATTGGCTTACAAGTTACAATAGAAACTTCACTGAATGTTTATTTCACTAACTGTATATTGTTTGTACCATGTAGCCCTAGTACCCTGTGATCTGTTCTGAACTAAAAATGTTCAATTATGATTTTAGTATTTTACAAATTAGACTATATTTGTAACCATTCTCATTCTCATTGTTTTTGTTTTATTATTTTTTATATTTATTTTGTTGATCCTGTTCGTACAGAAATCTAAAACTATCCTTTCAAATGAATGATTTCTCTTGTAAAGATATGTGTTCACGACAAATGATTGATTTTTGTTATTGTTTTATAAATTTGCTGTGCACAGAGCTTTATGACTGATATTTCTTTGTTGTGAACACCATACTGATTCATTTATGTACTCTGTTAGGCAGTAGATTCAAAAGGCAGGAATGTTGCTCAATCCATTCCTGATACAAAGATAAGGGATGAAGGAGCAAAAGAACAAGCAAAAAATGGCAACAATAATTCTGATGCTGATGATAGCTTTTCTATGTTTTCTGGAAGAGCTTTTGCATCAGAGAAGGACGCAGAAGAGTTAGCTACATTGAAGGAAAAGATGGAGGAACTTCAACTGAAATTAAGGGAGAAAGAAGAACTTTTAAAGTCAGCAGAAAACTTGAGAGACCAGATGAATGCTGCTAGTGCAAAACTCGATGAAATGAAACACCAGGTTTCAGAAAAAGACGGTTCACTAAAGTATACTCAACAACAACTATCTGATGCTAAGGTACTAATCTCATTATGTTTTTTCATTAATAATTTAGCACAAGGAGTTGCAAATTCATTTATAGTTAAGCACAGTCCGTCTCTAAGAATTGGTGATACATTAAAACTTTTTCACTTAGTACATACCCTTCACACACCCCTGGAACATGGCATGCATGGCTTCTGATTGTTGTTGAAAGCTTGATTCTATGATTCTCAGTTCTATTCTATTTAGACATGTGTTTTGATTCTTCTCAAGATTGACGTTTGTCTTAGAAACTTTGAATATAGTTGAAAATTTTGATCATGTGTTGTCCTATTTTAGGTTCAGTGGATAGAAAAGGGGGAATAAAATGGTCATTTCATTTAAGGGAATGTTTAGAATGTTTTCTTCGTATGCATTTACTGGTCTCTTTTTCCACAGATTAAGCTTGCAGATAAGCAAGCTGCCCTTGAAAAGATACACTGGGAATTGATGACATCCAACAAGAAAGTGGAGAAACTCCAAGAAGAGCTAGATTCTGTGCAAACAGATATTTCATCATTCACATTGCTGCTTGAAGGCTTAGCAAAAACCGACACTGCTAAGTACTCCGATGACTATGACACAAAGCCTTATGTATTCAATCATGCACCTGATATTGTGAGTTTGTTAACATTTTCCTAATCAATATACACAACATATACTTGCACACATGCTATATATTATATGGTGAGTGGTGTGACAGTTTCAACCCACCACTGTGATGATGACCTTCCTGGTTCAAGAGGCATGAATAGTTTGTTTGTTTACCAACATCCATGGCTTCCACTTGTGCATGCATGCATTGAATTTCAGCAATTTAGCATTTATAGATTCTCGTCATATTTCCTATATCTTATTTTTCTCATAGGAAAGGGTATGTGGGTAAGACATGCATCGGTGAATGGCATAATATGAGATTGTTCTTGCCTAATTAATTGGTATCAATGTATATCTAAGAACAGAATTGTGTTAAGTGTGCAGAACTATCTAATCCCTGGATGCTGACCTTTTCAATTAAACATCTCTGGTTTAACAGGATAATATGGATGAGGTGGAATGCCAGAAAATAGAAGAAGCAAGAAAAGCTTACATTGCCGCAGTTGTTGTTTGCAAAGAAAAACGAGATGAAGAATCTATTGCTGCAGCTGCTAATACTAGGTTACAACTTCAGTCACTACTTTTCAAATCCAAAAATGCCAACCTGTGATTTAACTAATTTCATTTAACATGTTTACACGCCGGGTCCTTTAGTCATGAATGGTAAAGCACCTATCGAGCGCGGGAGGGAGAGATTTGTTTGTTTACATGCTTGTTTGTGAGCAAAATATAAACTTGTGTCATCTTATGTAACAAATCAATAATCTAGAGCTGTTCGACAATTCAAAACGGCAGCAAACTCTTACTGTCATGACTCTGATTCCTTTTTCCTACTTCCCCTATGTCTATGTGTGGGCATGTACTCAGCCTTTAGTCAAGTTGTCTTTTGGTTTCATACTTTCTGTGTGGTCCATATCTTTGTAAACAAGCTGGACCTTATGCTATGCTTTATTTCTGTATAAATTCTGTAGTTAATTTCTTTTTGTATAAGTTCTAATGAAAAGGTGAAAACCTACTTGATGCATTTCTTCTGGAAATGAAATGCTACCTTCATTTATTGAATATGATCAAGGCTGAAAGCTAGCCATTTGAATTCTAAGTTCCTCCATCACATATTTACTTGTATGTAAAGAGGCAAAACAAACGCGTGACACAAATCCTGATATATTACAATAAAGAAAGATCTTAACAAAATCATCACACAAAGAAAATAGAGCCCTCTTTCATGTACCCATGACACCATAGTCTAAGAAATAAATATACAAAAAAATATACAATGCGTCAAAAAAAGAAATAAATATACAAAACACACAAAAGTTAAATCTAACAGTTGAACGAAGATGCCATAGCAAACATGCATTTTGGTAGGCAAATCCATTGTCCAAAGTTGTAGATTTCTTTCTTTTCTTCAACAAAGAATATACTGCAAATCACAAAGAACTATAACCTTGAGATCAACTGGAATAAAATAATAAATATATAAAATAAAATCGAAGAGTGCTTTAAAGCTTGGAGCATGAAATTAACCCAAACAATGGCAACAAATCGAAGAGTGCAATAAAAAATTAAACTTGCCAAACTACTACGAGAGGCCAGCTACCACAATTTTTTTTTTTTGGTATTCAGCTACCACAATATTAGCAAAATCCATTGGCATAGTAAAGTAACTACTAATTAATGATTTCTAAACTCAGGGGGTAGGTGAGAAAGTGAGTGGGTGGAATGAGAAATTTTCCCCAATTTCTATTTTGGAATCGACCCGCCCCATAAGTCAAAAGGCTCAATATGCCTAGTTAATCATCCCGCCAGATGAGGATGGACTAAGCCACACCTTAGGCAGATAATAGAAGCACACAAGACTATTTCATCCCCCATTATCTCAACTTTCCCCTACATTCTCTCTGTCACTCTCCCAACTACCTCGCCCATTACTCCCATCACACTCTTCTATAAATACGCACATTGTCATTAAGTTAGGGATAACGTTCTTCATACTTACTACTCTAAAGCTTATCTCAACACCATTGTTGACTAGGCATTCTCATAAATAACCATAACAAAGAACAAATATAAAGAGGTGAAGAATTTTCAATTCGAACTCAGACATGCATATCAATATCCTTACAATTACCAATTGAATTGTACTTAAGAAATAAAATAAAATGACATTTAAGTTGTGTACACACAACAATGTTTAGCACTACCACCACCACCACCACCACAATCATTATTCTCACAAAGTTTTAGTCTAGTTGTCCCCCACTTTGTATCTTACGCCAAAGCTGTCCAATCCCATTTACAAAGCATGGAAATCGATTGATTGCAGTCTAGGGTGTATATAGTCAAGCTGCAATCAATGGATCGGAGCCATCCGGCAAAAAAATCAGACCCTAAAATTTGAACAGTCTCAACCTCATTGTCTGCATGCAGTCATGGTGTTGATTGCACCCAATCCATATCCACAATGCATCTAAGTTCAGATACCGTAGAATTCTTCTGCCTCGATAGAGAGAATATGGCTGGGAATGACTCCTTCATAGTGTTATACTACCTTGAGTGATAAGAGCCAAATAGCAAAACCCAGAAATGCTTCTTACTATAAAATTATGAATATGGCCTGCAGGAAGAAATGAATGAATGCTTGGTTAATAATTTTACTTATGTAAGAGATCAAAACAGGGTAGGGTACTAAAAAAGTGTTAGTAAATACAAGTTTCCAACCCTTTATTCTCTTGAAGACACTTCTCTTAACCTTCACTCAATCGCTCTTTCCATTTTTATCTAATTTGAAAGTGCTTAAAAGGTGAAAGCTTATGTAAGAGATCAAAACAGGGTAGGGTACTAAAAAAGTGTTAGTAAATACAAGTTTCCAACCCTTTATTCTCTTGAAGACACTTCTCTTAACCTTCACTCAATCGCTCTTTCCATTTTTATCTAATTTGAAAGTGCTTAAAAGGTGAAAGCTTCATTGATTCTTAACAAGGTTTTAAATTGTTGTGTCACAATCCTTGTTATTGCAAACAATCGCAGTAAAATGTGGTTGATGCGGCCACAAACATGTTGCAGTCACGGAAACATCACAAACCTTGATGGTGTGACCAAGATCACAGTCACAAACCTTTATTTAACAACCTTGGTTATCAATATTACTACATTTTGCAGAGCAGTAGATTTTAAGCACCTTTTTCCTGTCTGTTAAAACTACCCTTTATAATTTTTGTCAAAAAAAAAAAACTACCCTTTATAATTCCTAATACATCCATGTGCAACTTAACTTCCTAGTAACCTATGTAACCCAAACCAAATCTTCAAAAAGATCATTTAGATATACATAATTTCTTTTTAATGAGACTATCAAAAGATTATATGCTATCAAAAGGCAGACAGAGGATAGAGAAACTACTACTTACACGATCTATATGTTAGCAACAAAGTGAAAGTTCACATGTTTCGGAGGCCATCGGGCATATGGATAGTTTACTCTCCATTTCAGGCTGCTCAGTCTTGCACCAGATTGTCATGGTTTGTAAAATTATTGCATTCTTCAAAATATATTGCTCCAACATAAGCTCACTTTGTAGGTCAGAAAAGTCGTGAATAGTACAACTTCTAAGGGATGATAAAAGGCACTGCGGAACAAATTCTGGTTCCACCCAATTTTCTTGACCTTTTTCACACCACATTGGGTCGCATAAACCCTATTAATCGTACATATGAAATAAAGGTAAAAACACAAAGGCGTATTAAGAAAACATAAAACAACTATGATTCTTAAACAGAACAAACCTTACTAAGTTGGAGATTTTGAAGCTTAGGACATTGATGGAGCACCAAATCCCATCTATTGTGGTAATGGAGCAGCAAGTCAGTCAAATTATGAAAGATAGTAACGACATCATAAGGGCGCTGCAGCTGATTAACCTAAATAATGTAGAAAGAAACACTATTAAATGAGGACAAAATTCCAAAATGAATCACAATTTTTCTTGTGTTTTCCATTAATGTATTGATTTTTTATTTTTTTTTGAAGAAACTAACTTAGCCCACCCAAATTGGCACTAAAGAGAATCGAACCCGAAACTTTAAGAGGAGCACACTCCCAAGTCCCAAGCCAATACCCCCAGACCAACCCAAGTGGTAGCAGCATGCTCATGCATCGTATTCACAATCAAACGGACCTTCAATGTATTTATGCACAGATACTCGACGGTAGAAAGTGCATTCACCGGAAAACATTGACAACCAAATTGAACAAATTCTGCTCTTTTCAATTTGGGTAAACTTAATCTCTTAAATTCTTGAAGTTGAAGGGTAAGAGAATCTTTCTCAAGAAAGAAATCCATTTGAGATATGTGTAGATCCTCAAGAATTGGACATCCAGCTATAAACAACATAAAATCTCGAACTTTAGAAAAGTTAACCCATTTCAAGTTAAGGGTTTTGAGTGAGGGAAATTGAAATCCAGAAAACGAGAAACCCTTGACACGGAACCAACAGAGGTCGAGACTTACAAGTGTTCTACAGGTGAAAATGCTAACAGGCAAGTTAGGGTAATCAGCATCATAATCAAGACCATTATCATCAAGATTATCAACATCTAAACGAATACAAAGATGCTCGAGTTTGCGTTGAACAGCAACATTGATCCATTTCCTGATATTGGGAAACCCTAAATCAAAAGCAAGATGAGGGTTATCGTATCGAATGTCGAGAGTGAAACTGTTCATGACATTGTAACCGGCGATTATTTCTCGAGAGAGTAAAACGGAGTATACAAACTCGTTGAAAAGAACACTGGATCTAACGGTTTCAACTTTGATGTCAGGGAAGTTGAGATTGTGAACATGGTGCCAGAGATGAATCCATCTTTTGGATAAAATGCTTGTTGCAACTGCTTCTTTGGTGGTGAGGAAATAGAGAATATGGCACAGAATCGCGTCCGGTAAACTGCTTATCGTATCCACCGTTGATGCTGCCGCTGTTGAATTTTTCAACCGCCGCATTTCTCCTTCTTCTTCTTCGTGTTTCTGCGCAACGTGCAAAAGTTTTGAGCTTATACAGAGATTATAAGAAGGAGAGAAAGAAAAAACTAACTTTTATAATTTTTAAGATTTATATTTTATTTTATTTAACATAATTAATAATCATTAAAAAAAATTGGAAAAAGAAATACAACAATTTGCTACCTTGTTTTGGGGGCTTTATAGTAAAATGACACTTAAAATGTACCGGAGGAGGAGTATTTCTTACCTTATAAAATATCATAAAATATAATTTATATTGCATGAGCTATTTATATAAACTTAAAAATAAGCTAATCCAAGAGCCTTAACTTGATTTTTTGGACCAAATTATACCTAGGAAAAAAAGTTCCCATGAAGAAAGGAGTTTTATTCCCAAGTGATGATGATGGTGGGAAACTTTTATTCTCATAACCAATTTTTATGCGTAAAAGACTATGTTACCCCACCAAACCCACTAACCCCATTACATAACCATGGGCATATCGTTTGCATGAAGGGAAAAAAAAAAACTTCCTACACATTTAATTTATTTTCTTACATAAGAATTTATTAATTAATTAGAAAAAGTAAACATTTTATCAATATGCAAAAATTACTATTAAAAAGAATGAGTTAAAATAAAAATAGTCTTATTCTTTATGCAGAAGGTCTTACCTCACTTATTAAAAAATATGAAAGCAAAGGCGATATTCATGGAGTAAAAGCATGTAGAGGAGTTCCTAGCCTCTCACACCTACTTTTCGCAGATGACTGTGTTCTTTTTTTCAGGGCAGACATTAGAGAAACTCATTGCATGAAAAGGATTCTAAATAAGTATGAGAAAGCATTGGGACAAGCAATAAATTACTCTAAATCTGAGGTATACTTCAGCAGGAACACTCCTAGTGACATCAAAGGAAATGTTTCTGAGATCCTTAGGGTAACTGAAGTTATGGGAACAGGTAGATATCTCGATATGTCATCCATGATATGGCGCAATAAAAAGGCATTGTTTGGTTACTTTAAGGACAGAATGTGGAAGAAAATTCAAAATTGGTCAGGTAAACATCTATCGAAGGCCGGCAGAGAAGTACTAGTAAAATTTGTTGCACAAGAAATACCTGCATATTGTATGAGTTCCATCCTCTTGCCGGAATCATTAGGTGATGAATTGGAAAAAATGATTAACTCATTTTGGTGGGGATCGAATAAGTCGTTCGGAAGGGGAATTAACTGGTTACGCTGGGAGAAATTAGCTATGAGAAAAGAATATGGAGGAATGGGGTTCCGACATCTGTATGGCTTCAATTTGGCGATGCTAGGGAAGCAAGGTTGAAAATTACTAACCAACCATGATACTATTTTATCTAGAGTCTTCAAAGCTAAATACTATCCAAAAGAGGGATTTCTTGATGCAAAATTGGGTCATAACCCAAGCTATGTATGGCGTAGTATCCAAGTTTCTTGGGTAATTGTCAGACGTAGATTACGATGGCGGGTGGGAAATGGTATGAATATCGATGTATGGAGAGATCCGTGGCTTCGGAATAGTAAACCATACATAACTACCACGATGGTAGAAGGAAAGGAAAACATGAAGGTATCAGATCTTACTGATCATAGCACTGGCATATGGAACCGCGAGGTAATCTACCAAACTTTTAATGCACGTGACAACTCTGAAATACTCAAATTACCATTGAGCTTAATCCAAGGTCATGATGTTCCGATATGGAACTTGAATAGGAACGGACTATATTCAGTACGCTCAGCATATTACCATCTTATGGAAGTTATTATAGACAATAGCCACCTTAAGGTGGAAGGTAACTGGCAACGACTATGGAAGTTACAATAAGTTCCTAATAAGAAAAAAATATTTTTGTGGCGAGTACTCAGAGGATGTTTGTCGGTACGTGGAAGGTTGGTTGTAAAGGGAGTGCAATGCAACAACATATATATGTCCTTGTTGTGACACAAACGAGGAAAATGAATGACACTGTTTCTTTGGTTGTATGGCTGCGAAAGAGGTATGGATGAATACAAAATTATGGCCGCTGGTGCACAATCCTATATTGAACGCAGCAAGATTTGCCCCTATGGTTTTTGAGATGATTGAAACTTTTGATAACAGTACCATGTCAAAAATAGCAATGGTGGAGGAGAAATAAAAAATGCTGGAATGAAAAGCTGCCAACAATCTTTGAAGTGATTAGAATATCACAATAAACATTACAAGATTGACAACTAGCACAACAACAACGCAACAGAGATGCTGGTGTTATTAGCACTGTAACAAAGATACAAAAATGGCTTAAACCAACTCCGGGATCCTTCAAATGCAATGTAGATACAACTTGTTATGTGGAAGACAACAACTATTGTGTCAAGGCGTGTATCAGAGATAATAACGGTCATTTTGTGCAAGCTTTTGCAAAGAAACTTGAGGGCACACCGAGCATTGCAGAAGCAGAAGCAATGGGAGTATTAGAAGTACTACGATGGATTCACAATACTCACAATGAAAGGGTTCAAATAGAGACTGATTGCCTACAAGTGGTGCATGGACTTAATAGTAAAAGAATGAATGATACCGAGGTTGGCAATATTATAGATGAGTATAGGAGGTTACTGGTTTTGAATCAGAAATGTACGATCAGTTACGTTCGGAGACAAATTAATCGAGTGGCTCATGAATTAACTCAGGCAACTCGCTTTATTGCTAGTCCCCAAGTGTTTAATTATTGTCCACCTTGTATTGAACTTATTATTATGAATGAAATGCATTCAATTTTCTTTCGTCAAAAAAATAAAAATAAAAATAGTCTAAACCTCGGTAAAAAAAGTTTCCATAATTATATTTCAAGGAAAACTAATCCTGGGAATATATTTTGCATCCATGAAACAAACACACCCTAGATTTAAGGGCAAAAATGTATTTTTAGGTTACCTAGTAGCAACTTGGGACCTAAAGAGCAAAGTTCAAAACTGTGAAAAGAAAAACATATGTAAATAAAACATCATATCAAAGTCACATTTAGTAAAAATCAAAGATAATACTATAACATAACTTGCAACAACCACTAAGCAACTCCTCATATAATGAGAAAAGGTAGAAAAAAATATTCACAAAATGATCATCTCTCAGAAGTTAAACCAGATTGTACTGCCCCATCAGAACATTTCATTTAATTAAGTAAAGCACTACAACATCTTATTGTAATATATTGTTAACAAGTATTGCTCTATCATAACTCAAACAATCTCTCCAAGTCAAATTAAATTGGTTCACAATCCGATTGGAATTGTTAACAAGTACTACAACAACTAAAAACCAATGCATATTTTAGTCCATATTGTAAATCATAACACTGTGTTAGTATTTTAAAACAACAAGCTAGTGAAGATAAATTTGTACTAGAAAATGAAACAAAACACGAGACACGCTTGTAATGCCCGAGTATTGAGATTTTTCATTTTAGTGATGAAGTGGTAATTCACTAAAATTAAACTCACATATAATTGTGAGATCCCGAGTTCGAACCCGGATCACGACGTTCAACTTAATAATTTTTGGCATTTTTGTCATTTGAGCTATGATTTATGAGACACTTTTCAGCCCTCTCTACTCTCCATCATTTAACATTATATGGAGAACAACGTATATATTAGGATTAGGTAATACTACCATAAACTAATAAGTCTTTATTACTAGAAATATAAATCCAGCATCTTACTGTCCTATTACCCGTTGCCATCGACAACTAGGGACGTGTGAATAAGAATTGCCTCCGACTCGAAACGAGTTGAGCTGAGTCGAACTCAGTTCAGCTAAAAAAATTGGTTCAAGTTCCACACAAACTCTTTTTTCAGCTCAAGTTTGGTTCGTTTAAAGTTCACGAACAGTTTGATTTGGCTCATTAGGTTCAACTTGTTAAGTTAAATCGCATGATTTTAAAGTCAATTTTTTTTGTCAAAATTTCATCTTTAACCTTTTAAACTATTTTTTTAAAAGAAGAAAAAGAAAATATTAAAAAAAAAAATTAAATTAAAATAGAACTCATCCCAAATGTATAATGGATAAACACTTACAAAATTTAAACCGACATAAACCGATACAAGTAACAAAGCAAAAACCAACAAAATTTCACAATTATAAAGATTTGGTAAAGGGATAGTGGGTAATAGCCGTACATAGGGAACTGAAAGTTCATTGATGTGTACGGGTAAAATGATTTGAAAAAATTACGTATATAATCGAGCTAGTTCATGAGTAAAGCGAGTCGAACTATATATAGTTTATGTTCAGCTCATTTATTTAATGAACTTAATTTTTAACTCAAGTTCAGCTCATTTGATTCACGAATCGAGCTTCAAACTATTTGACAAAAGGTTAATTTGATATTTTAGACAACTTGTGCAAAAGACAAAAAGTTGTCCCGTGGTTATATGGGGGACAAAAATTTCAGTTTTTGTCCCGTCCATTAGACACCAGTTTGTCCAGTACCGGTAACTGTTTTAAAATAAAACACAATAAGACCGCTGTCCGGTCCCTTATTCTTTAGCAGATCAAATGCACTCTCAAAAAATGTTAATAAACACAAGTTCCTTTTTGTAAAAATAAATAAATATAACAAAAATATCACAACAGCCCTTTATTAAAGACACTTGCGGAGGCAATCAAATGTAATTTGACATGTTGCGGAGGCCACCGGGCACATGGATAGTGTTCTCTCCGTTTTAGGCTGCTTAGTCATGCACCGAATTGTCATGGTTTGTAAAATTCTTGCATTCTTCAAAATATATTGCTCCAACATAAGCTCTCTTTGTAGATCTGAAAGGTCGTGATGAATAGTAAAATTTCTAAGGGATGATAAAAGGCACTGCGGAACAAATTCTGGTTCCACCCAATTTTCTTGATAATCACCATCTTCATAACCATACTACATTGACAACCGAAATCCCTATTAATCGTACATGTTGTGAAATAAAGAAAAGCATAAAGGTGTGTTAAGAAAACATAAAATAAATATGATTCTTAAACAAAACAAACCTTATAAAGTGTGAGATTTTGAAGCTTAGGACATTGGTGGAGCACTTGTACTACCAAATCCCATCTATTGTGGAGCTCCAAGTGAGTCAAATTATGAAAGATAGGAACGACGTCATAAGGGTGCTGCATCCGATTAACCTGAATTATATATACATAGAAATTCAGATGAATCACATATTTCTTTTGTTTTCCATTAATGCATGTATTGTATTTAATTTAGGTAGCATGCTTCGTATTCACAATTATCAAACTGACCTTATACCATCTGTGGACCTTCAATGTATCTATGCACAAATACTTGGCAGTAGAAAGTGCATTCACCGGAAAACATTGACTACGAAATCCATATAAATCTGCTCTAGTCAATTTGGGTAAACTTAATATCTTAAACTCTTTAAGGGTAAGAGAATCTTCCTCAAGAGGAAGGAATTCCGTCCGATATATTTGTAGAACCTCAAGAATTGGACATCCAGCTATAAACAACAAAAAATCTCGAAATTTTGAGAACTTAAAATATTCCAAACGAAGGACTTTGAGTGATGGAAATGATGAAAATCCAGTAAAAGTAAAACCCTCGAAACTGAAACAACGGAGGTCAAGACTTACAAGTGTTCTACATGTGAAAATGCTAACCGGCAATTTGGCGTAACCGTAACGCACATCAATATAATAATCAAGGTCATACGTGCTTAGACGGAGACGAAGATACTTGAGTTTGCTTTTAACAGCAAGGTTGATCCATTTGGTGATATTATGTAACCCTAAACGACGAGCAAGATCAGCATAATGGTATTGAATGTCGAGGCTGAAACTGTTGATGACATTGTAACCGACGGCTTCTCGATCAAATAAAAGGGAGTATACAAACTCGTTAAAAGAAAGAGAGCATCTATCGGAATAGACCTTGATGTCTGGGAAGTTGAGATTGTTAACATGGTTCCAGAGATGAATCCATCTTTTGGACAAAACGCTTGTTGCAACTGCTTCTTTGGTGGTGGCAAAAGACAGGATGTGGCACAGAATCGCTTCCGGTAAACTGCTTATTATATCCACCGTCGATGCTTCTGCTGTCTGCATTTCTCCTTCAAATTTGTTAAAATCTTTGGGCAACCGGAACAGTTTTCCTGGGAATGTTGAGAATTTGCTAATCTTTTTGTTTTTATTTTTAACCCTAATTGCTAATCCTATTTTTAACCCTAAATGGATCTTATGAAAATTTTTCAGATTTGGCCCAATACTCACAACAAACCCGTATCATATTATTAAATCTGATTTTTATTTTATTTTTTTATATAGAAATCTGATTTTCATTTTAAATTTATCCGTTTCCTTTTACTCGTTATTTGGTACCTAATTCGTTTCTTTTTCGATTTGATGATTTTTAAAAAATCATCCAATAGTTGATAAGATAGGTGCTACTAACAATATATATTAAAAGTAACTACAATCAAATTATTTAATTTGTTCTCAATAATTTTAATAATATTTCAAATTTTTTACACTTAAATGTAATTTTGCATATTTTTTGCCGAAAAATTTACAAATAAAAAAAGAACATCAAAGAAGAATAATAAACATAAAAATAGAAACAAAAAATAATAAATGATAATGCAAACAAAACTAAGAAAAATACTATAAAAATAAGAAAGGTTAACAATAAGTTTTCATCAAAAAATAAAATATTAACAATAAAAGGCATAAGGTATGCCTAATCGAAAGATAAGAATTTCTCCTTACCACAAAAATAATAAGATTTTCTTACGATATAATTCCCGCAAGCAAATTTGACTTTAAATTGAATTTTCTTCATTAAAAAAAAAAGTTAACAAGAATTTTCTTGAGTATATTAAGATATTTTCATTCTAAAAATTGGAGTTACTAGATCTCTCTCTGAGTCAAAGGAAATTGGTTCAAGATATGTATTGCTTTTTTAGTATCTCAAACCCTCTTAAGAAAATAAAATACAAATCATGTCATCAACTGTAGCCATAAAATCAAAATATTGGCATAACACTAGAAGTCCATGAAATTAGGCATTCTGATCAGTGCTGCAGTTGAGCTCATATAAAATATGTAGTATATTGCCTTAAGATTTTGACAAAAATATCTAAAATAGTTCTTAATTATGCTTCAATGTCAAATCCTCAACAACCTGTCTTTCACCTTTCAAGTAACTACCAAGACCAACTCAACTCTTTTCAGAGGCCCAAATCTGCATGCAAAATTAAAAAATATTACATATTTTTCAGCACTACTCTCTACTCTCCATCATTTAACAGTGTACGGGGGGGGCATTAATCATTGAGTGAGAACAACGTATATATTAGCATTAGGTAATACCATAAACTATAAAGTCTTTATTACTAGAAAGATAAATCAAGGTGTGGATATTGTAAACTAGAAAAATCTAAAGAAACTAAACATTACAGCACATAAATGATAGCATGCATTTCCCAAGTCCTATTACCCGTTGCCAACTAGGGACGTGTAAGTAAGCATTGCCTCATATGTCACATTTTATAATTCTTTCTTCAATCAGAACTCAGTGACAACCGTTTGTAGGTCATTCGGCAGCCTGGGGAAGATTTTATGAAGCATGATGTTGTAGGTCATTCAGTGTCGTGTATCAGCAAGACATTTGCGGAGGCCATCGGGCACATGGATAGCGTTCTCATCATTTCAGGCTGCTTAGTCTTGCACCGGATTGTCATGGTTTGTAAAATTCTTGCATTCTTCAAAATATATTGCTCCAACAAAAGATCACTTTGTAGGTCTGAAAAGTCCCGAATAGTAAAAGTTCTAAGGGATGATAAAAGGCACTGCAGAACAAACTCTGGTTCCACCCAATTTTCTTGATGACCTTCTTCATAGCGCATTGAGTAGTCGGATACCCCCTATTAATTGTACATATGACATAAAGAAAAACATTAAGCGGTGTTCAGAAAACATAAAACAAATATGATTCTTAAACAAAACAAACCTCATAAAGTGTGAGATTTTGAAGCTTAGGACATTGGTGGAGCACTTGTACTACCAAATCCCATCTATTGTGGAGTTCCAAGTGAGTCAAATTATGAAAGATAGGAACCACATCATAAGGGCGCTGCAGCTGATTAACCTAAATAATAATGTAGAAAGATACACTATTAAATGAGGACAAAATTCCAAAATGAATCACAATTTTTTTTAATTGAGGTAGCATAGCATGCATATCAAACGGACCTTATACAATCTGGGGATTGCTGTGTACAAATAGTTGACTATATTAAGAACCTTCAATGTATGTATGCACAGATGCTTGGCAAGTTGGCAATAGAAAGTGCATTCACCGGAAAACAGTGACAATGAAATTCAGAAAATTCAGCTCTTGTCAATTTGGGTAAACTTAATCTCTTAAACTCTTGAAGGGTAACAGAATCTTCCTGGAGAGGAGGAAATTCATGTAAGATATTTTTATATCCTCAAGAATTGGACATCCAGCTATAAACAACATAAAATCTCGAACTTGGGTGAATTTAACAGATTCCAAATGAAGGGTTTTGAGCGAGGGAAATTGAAATCCATTTGAAGAAAAAGAAAAACCCCCGACACGAAACCAACGGAGATTAAGAGTTACAAGTGTTCTACAGGTGAAGATACTAACAGGCAATTTTGGGTGATATGGAAAACCAACAAAATAATAAGGAAGTGGCACATGGAGATTCAAATGAAGATATTTAAGTTTTCGCTGAACAATAAGGTTGATCCATTTGGTGAGATTGAGAAACCCTAAATTATAAGCAAGATGAGAATTACCGTATTGAATATCGAGATGGAAACTGTGTATGATCTCATTCAGTCAGTGTATTATATTCGATTGAGATATATGAAGTACTACTACACGCCAGCCCAAGAGTAATAATAATGTGAGAAAAATAGAATGCATATGTCGGCGTGTTAAACACAGTCAAACACCACACGTCTTCAATATGAAATGTGCGCGCTATATACATAGATTGAGATCTACGAAGCACTACTACACGTCAAGAGTAGTAATAATGTGAGAAAAATAGAATGCATATGTCGGCGCATGTCTTGAATATGAAATGTGTGCGCTACATATATAGATTGAGATAGCATGCATGAGCATGATATCCATAATAAAACAAACCTTGTAAACTCTGTAGTCTTTTGTGCACAACAACCAGGATGTTTCTATGCAGAGAGACACCGAAGTAGAAAGTGCTTTCGCCATATAACACGAACACCAACATTGACTCACATCAGCTCTAATCAATTTAGGTAAGGTTAATCTCTTAAACTCTTGAACAGTAACAGAATCTTCCGCACAAAAGAAGTATATATGAGAAGCTTTCAAATCCTCAAGAATTGGACATCCAGTTAAAAGCAACATAAAATCTCGAACTTCTGAAAACTTAACGAATCTCAAATGAAGAGTTTTGAGTGAGGGAAATTGAAATCCATTCGAAGAAAAAGAAAAACCCTCGACACGAAACCCATGAAGGTTGAGACTTACAAGTGTTCTACATGTGAAGATGCTAACAGGCAATTTGGGCCAATTAATATCCCACAAACCTATATGGAGATGAAGATACTTGAGTTTGCGTTGAACAACAAGGTTGATCCATTTGATGATATTGGGAAACCCTAATTTAAAGGCATAATAAGGGTCATCATAATATCGAGGCTGAAACCGTCGATGACATTGGAACCTGCAGCTTCTCGAGAGACTAAAACAGAGTATACAAAATTGTTAAAAAGGCGACTGGATTCAATGGTATCAACAATAGTGTCTGGGAAGTTGAGATTGGGAACATGGTGCCACAGATTAACCCATCTCTTCGACAAAATGCTTGTTGTAACTGCTTCTTTGGTGGAGACAAAACAGAGAATCCGGCACAGAATTGCATCCGGTAAACTGCTGATCATATCCATCGTTGATGCTGCTCTGATCTTGATTTTTTTTTTACAGCCGCATGTCTCCTTCTTAGTTTAGCAGCGTATTAAAGTTTTGAGCTTATAGAGTCTCATGTATATATATATTATGGGCTTATAATTGGCCCCAAAGGCATTGATTTGAGTTTAAGACTCCGTTTTGGGAAGTCCAATAAGCTAGCTTATAGTTTTTAACTTGTTAAAAGCTCTGTTTGGTAACAGTTTTTAAAAAAGAGATTATCACTTATTTTTTAAACACTATTTCAAGTAGCTTATAGCTTATAACTTATAACTTTTTCTTCCAATTTTACTCCTATCATCTTACTTTAAATATTAATTAAACATATATTTTTCATGTCATTTCATACTTATAAGTTAGTTCAACCGCTAATTTTACCAAACACTACAAATTCAATCAACTAACTTATTCGCTATAAGCTAAAAGTTAGCTTACAAGCTATCCGCTGTAAGCAAAATACCTCTATGATTAGGCGCCGACTTCGTTGGTAATCTTCATAATAATGATCGCCAACCAAAGCATCAGTGTGGCGATATTGTAACAACACATTATAACAGGATTTAACGTGCCACGCAACGCCACCTTCAAGGATATTCGATTGTAAAGAAAACCCAACGAGCAACTCCTTGAGAGATTCCAGGTGTTGCTCTTCACTAGTTGTTGGTATTAATTTTTTCAACTTGTCAATCCTAAACCTTCACTCCTTAACTCCTTTCACCTTAACTCAAACCAGATGAAGTATCCACTATTTCCTTCCACTTTTTAATTATTAACATGAAATTACAATACTCGTTCCAATCTAAATTGAACCCCTTTCAATACATTATTTCTTTATAATGAACTTGAGTACATATTATTTTCATCTCCAATAATTAAAATAACCACATTGTAATAACTCCAAAGAGTAAATGAAAAATAGAGAAGAGGATCATGTTGATTGCATGATATGTGCGTCAGTCTGGGAGTGGGATCATTTGCTAATAATAACGTGGTGCTACCACTAGACATAAAAAAGGGGAAAGAATCCATTCTCACTATTAATCCATCAAATTATTCTATTGTTTTCATTAGGTAATGCCATAATTAAGTCCTTATTACCAGAAAGATAAAGCTTGTAAATTAGACACATCTAAAGAGAACTAAGACATAAAAATGAATGCAGAAGTGGAAAACAGAGTAGCCACTCCACCAAGTTAAAGGATTTAATTCACATGTGTGACAACAAACACTATTTGGAAGAACAATTCAATGGACAACCCTGCAATGAGAATCAAAGCAATGCAGTTTATGCTGACAAATAAACAGTTGTGAAATAGCAAGATATATTTCTAATCATTGTCCCTACTCCCTACAACCCAAAAATAGCATACTAGATCCTTTTTATATCATTCAACACGACACTCTTCAGTGGTGAAAACAGACATGTATTTCAAGTGTCAGTTATAGGCCTATTATCCATTAAAATTGACAATTAGATTTAGGGACATGTAAGTATAACATTGTCCTATATCTCACATTTTCTGATTCTTCAATCAGAAGACAACCATTTGCAGGTTGATCAGTGTGTCAGCAGAAAATTAACATGCCACCACATTTTTAATAGCATTGAAATTGAGAAAAATATTAGAGCCAAATATGTACCAAAATCAGCAATCCACATGAACAAAATTTAAGCTGAAAAATAAAGGCTAATTAAAAATCTGAAATTAGCATACAGGTGCCTTGTGCAACAAATCTGAATTTAGCATACAAGTGCCCAGGAAATATAATAACCATTGATCTAATTGAAGTCATAAACAAGTAGACAAGTACTAACTTAATCATTTAAAGATAATTTTTCCTAAACCTGTGAAACGAGACAAAGTCATGACCTCATAATAGCTCAAAGTTCTAACCACCAAATCCAGCACTTGCATGGTTGAAGCTAAAGAAACGACAAGCAGGATGGGGACAATACTCTACCTAACTTACATGGTCTATATGCTATCAATACACCAAAAGTTGGCACGTTGCAGAGGCCTTCGGGCACGGGGACAATTTTCCTTCTAATTCAGTTTTTTCTTGATTCCACTCGCTCCAGATTTCCATGGTTTGTAAAATTGCTGCATTCTTCAAGATAAATGTTGCTAACATAAAGTCACTCTGTACGCCTCCCATGTTCCGAATAGTGCAAGTTCTAAGGCATGATGAAAGGCATTGTGGAACTAATTCTTGTTCTTCCACCGAAATTTCTTGAACATCATTTCTATATTGCCACCCTATCTCCTATTAACAGTACACAAAAATTAAAACAAAACATAAAGGTGCGTTGAGAAAAGATAAATCAAATACCATTTTTAAACTTACCAACCTTAGAAAGTTCAAGACTTTGAAGCTTAGGGCAGTGATAGAGCATCTTTATCACCAAACCCCAACTATTGTGGAGCTTCAATTGGGTCAAATTATGAAATATAGGAATTTCAAAGTAAATGCGCTGCACCTGATAAATTTTATATAGAAAGACAAACTATCAAAATCATGGCAAAACTACCAGCAAAAAATATTTTATGCAATCACTTGTGTCAGTGTTGGTGACGTAATATCTATAAAGCACGGGCACTCCTATTATGTCCTGTGTCAGACATGTGTCAGTGTCGGACACCGACACGACATCGACACTTATGATTACACTTAATTATGTCATTTTATCTTGTCAACGTGTCAGTGTCCATGTTTGTGTCCGTGCTTCATAGTGTAATATGCATCATATCATCTCATATTTATAATAAAACAAACCTCATGGTCTTCAACATTTACCCGGTCTTCCCAATACAACTTCAATGTATCTAAGTACAAAGACTTAGCAGTTGAAAGTGCTTTCAGTGGAAAATGGGACCAGTAACTCTCTCTAATATCTGCTCTAGTCAATTTGTGTAAGCTTATGTTTTGAAACATCTGAATAGATTCAGGATCTACCCGAAAACTTATACCTCGACAACTATTCACTAATTGTAGATCCTCAAGAATTGGACATCCAGATAAAAGCAAAACAAAATGTCGACCATTACCGAAGTGAATATCATCAAAATAAAGTGTTTTGAGTGAGGGAAATCCAAATTCAATGGAAGAAACAGAATAACCCTCGACACTAAACCGACGAAGATTGAGACTTACAAGGGTTCTACAAGTGAGAATACTACGAGGCAATTTGGGTAAATAAGCCTCTTGTTCAACATCGTAAGTATCTTGTTCATCGATCTTGTGATCGATATGAAGATGCTTCAAATTACATTCAACAACAAGGTTAATCCATTTAACAACATGTGGGAAACTGCGCTTGTAAGCAAGATGAGGAGTACCATATCGAATTTCAAGATGGAAACTGTCGATATTATCACCGGCGGATACATGAAAGTGTAAAAGGGAGAACACAGATTGGTTGAATTTTTTATTAGATCTGATGTTATCGATTTGGATGTTGGTGAAGTGAACAAAGTTCCAGAGACCAATCCATCTTTTCGACAAAATGGTTGTTGCAGCCGCTTCTTTGGGAGTGAGGAAAGTGAGGATATGGCAAAGAATTTCGTCCGGTAAACTGTTTATCCTATTCCGCCGATGCATTTCTTCTTCTTCTTCTTCTTCTTCTTCTTCTTTGAACAGTTAGGGTTTCACTCCATTTTCTTTTTCTACCCTGATTATATGTATGAAACTTCCCGCCAAAAACACTTTTTCCCTCCCAAAACTATCTTTATACTCCCACCAAATTTTTTCCAATTAAATAATTAACTTATGTTTCTTTATTTGTGACGCAATCGAAAGCGGGAAGAATTACCAAGCTAACAAGAATATAGGTTTGCAAGCGACAAATTTGCCCGATAAAACTCTGAAACCCACTAGATGAAGGAAATAATTTGGAATCCACCTCCTTTCATAGTACACCAGAAAGAGAATAAACTCTCAAAATTTTATGATAAACATAATTTGAATGGATTCTAAATATGTTTGTGTCATTAAATAGGCTCACAAAAGAAACAAAATTTAAAAAGATGATATATAATTTATTCTAAATTTATGATTTTTTTAAATTTAAAAGGTAATTATCCTAATAATATATAACAAACTTAAAGAAAAACATATGACAACTAATAATATTGAAAATAAAACAAACTTAAAAAGATAATAACAACTAATCAGGATTCAAGCTCATCTTCTTCTGACGATGCACAATTTATTCGAAAAGCACATTTGGCCCTCTTACATCAATTTGTTGCCTAGTGATTTTTCAATTAATTAAATTATATTTTTATTTGTTTAGTAGTATAGTGACTAGACTCGCACATTTAAAAATTTGAAAAAGTAAAAAATCTAGAATTTGAACCTTGACCCGAGTAAATAACGTTTGATGTAGCTGTTAACTGTGACAATTAAATTATGTAATGTTAAATTTAAAGATCAAAATTAACTTGGTTGAAAAAAAATGCTACAAAAAAAAAAACTTAAAAGACAAAATTATCAAAATAAAACAAAAACTTTTTTTTTTTGCTAAAATGAAAGTCTAAGCTTAAACTAAGAAGCAATTACACGAAGGGTATTAATCCCCAACAAATCAGTTTAAAACAATTCACTCAAGTACGACGGACAATTCTCATAAACACCGCTGGTTGATTCCTTATCACACCCAAAATTTATTAGCGCATCGAACTTAATTTTAAAGATTAAATCCCTAAAAAATTTGGGCGCATAATTTTATGTTTTAAGATTCAAATTTTGAGGAGTAGGTCAAGGAATCTAACTAACATTGAGTTTATTTCACCAATAAGAAATTAGAATATAAGTGATGTTTAAAGATTATGATGTAAGGGGATTTCAACTAACTTCTTGTAGCTTAATCAACTCAAAAATATAAGATAGTAACTTGCAATAACACTAAGCAACTCCCTGTAAATGATCCCTTAAAAGTTAAAACCCTGCCACTTGCAGTTGCAAACATCAAACTTGTAAACTGATTGTACTACTCCATCAGAGTAATATTTTATTTTTATCGGCCGTAGAGTAATATTTCATTTAACCCCATAACCAATATATAAGGACATTGAAACATATAAGGACCGAGATTCGAATCCGAAATTCCGGCCACTAGACTACTTAAAAAAAAAAGGTAACATTTCATTTAATTAGCTAGTAAAGCACTACAGTGTCTTATTGTCATCCCTCGATCGAAGGCTTCATTCCAACACAAGTTGAGATGAACCATGTAACTAAGCAACCAGCCATTGATGCCATAGCATGAGCCATTTACTTTCTAGAATGTGATGACAATAAAGAACTAATGAATGAGAAGAAGCCTACCACTTAGGTTTTGCTAGACTTGATGATAGATCCTCATCCTGTGATTGTATCATCAGAGGGCACACTTATGATAGAATTTCAATTTCCCACTATGCTCACCACCCCAGTTCTAAATGTGGACAAAGACTAATTCACAATGTTCTAATACCAAACTATGCAGTAAAGAGCCTTGTTCACCAATGGTGCAATGAAAATAATGTGACAGTGAATGAGCCAACTACTAACAATAACAATAGTAGCAGCAAGAGGCATAAGAACGAGAATGATATTTCTGGTTGGAAATTGGCAACTGCTTCAATTGATATGCACTCTTCAACCTTTCATAGAAGGTGAATAGAGTCTTGCTCACTATGATGATGAGCTTGGACCTTTACTAATAAAAATTAACCATCGAAAAAAATTAGTCCAACATCTTGTTGAAATTTTTAATATGTGTGGTTCTAGAACATATGGTTAATCATAACACTGAGTGTTAATTTAAAACAACTAGTGAAGATAAAATGAGCCATTTAGTTTCTACACAGTGCTGCAGTTGAGCTTATATAAAATGTATTTTCTTGCCTTCAGATTTTGACAAAAACATCTAAAATCACCCACAAAGTTATGCTTCAGTGCCAAATCCTCAAGAGCCTATCTTTCACCTTTCAAGTAACCACCAAGAAAGAAGAAAGATTGAACTGTTTCCAGAGATCCAAATCTGCATGCAAAATTGAAAAAAAATGTTATATGTTAATTGAATTGGACAAATTCAATAACTTTTAAGTCAATTTCCCATATAAATTTGGCATCAACACAAATACAGTATAATACTTGTTTCTCTAACTTTACAAATTGTTCGGTGATTAAAGTAGGAACATATTTATGTCATTCCAATACAGCCAATATTTGTTTTTAATTTTATCTGCTGAAAAATATACCGCTTAAGACAATTTGAATATATTTTTTTCATTCGTGTCTATATTTGGCAGCCATTCTCCAATGTCACCTGAAATGTTTTTTTAAATCATTCCAGAACACAATGCCATTGGAGGCAAATTAGCAAACTTCGTAATCTAAAATAACAGAAGCATATAAAAGGGTAGCCATTTAACTTAGTGAGAACAATGTAGATATTATCATTAGGTAATACCATAAATTATTAAGTCCTTATTTATAGATTCTTATTTGCAAATTTGATAAAGGTCAAGTTTTTAAACAGCAATTAGACACTTTTTGTATTAAAGTTTTTAACATTTGTATTCTTATTTACTTTTGGAAGTGAGAAGGCAAGGGCATGGAAAGCAAAGAACTATACAGAGTGTGAAAAAGAAAAAGTATTCTCTTTGTATGTCATAGTAGATGCTCAAAGAACCCATTAATTCTTTGTATATTATACACTTGATCGAATACAAGGAATGGTTCTTTTGACATCTAAAGCCAATTTTGCTTTGAATCATGCTGTTTGTTAGCTTGATCCCTTTGGGATCAATTTCACACTTCATATATCATAGATGAGAGGCCTGCCAATTTTCTGGCTTTGACCTTAACCCACCAAAACTTTACAATTTGGTTGTATTGCATGCCAGAATTTAAGTATGGACATTAAGTAAAATTTGTCGGAAGCTTCTTCCTTTGTCTGCGCAAAACTTTTGAAGCATCATTAAGCTATAGTTCTTGTATGGCTTGTGGATCCTTCTTTAGGCAACATCTCCATGTCATTGAAATGTAATGTCATTAAGAAAAACAAAAGACACTAATAGCATACAAAATCCCATTAGCAAGATTTATCTACGCAAATCACCGCCACCTGCTGAAGCTGCACAGAAGAAAAAGGAAAGAAAAAAAGTATTAAGACACTAGTATGCATGTCAACTGACCGGAACTCAATTAATTCATTTAGTTAACAAAAGAATCTGAATCATCTGATTCAACAACTAATGCTTTTAAAGGTAGTAATCAGAAACAACTTCAGTCTTCAACAATTTCAAATACCACATTTGAAACCAGAAAGTGTATCAGAAACAAAAGAACCCAAGCTTGGGTCTAAGGACCATTCCATCATATGCACGAACAATTACTCCAAAGCTCTAATTTGAAAATAAATAAAAGACCAAAATGTTTCTGTACTAAAATTGTGCTAATTTTGTTTAGAAAAAGAAATACTTGTGAACTGTTTTAAAATCTGGTATCCATTACAGCAAGGATTAGCACTAGCAGCAACAAAAATATAGAACCAACACTTCAAAAGGATGCAAAAATAACGTGTCATCAGCATCAAACAAAACTTATAGTCAGTTCCAACTATAGCCAAGCAAGAGAAAGGAAAGCAGGGTTTATTATGCTAAATAAACTTACATGGAGAGGATGGAGCAAGCAAGTGAGACACCATCTTATTGGATCTCTCCTCATCTCGGCGAAGCTTGAATCCATGAGAAACCTCGGGTACACGACGTGACAGATCAGGAGGAACCCCAGCTGTGTGGCTAGCAGTATATGATGTAGGGGAAGCGACAGGAGAATAGGCTGGAGGATGCTCAGTCACAATGGATGGTGAAGGTGAGGATACTTCACAGTCAAAACAAGGTGTCTCGGCAGTTACTGGGGATATTGGAGAATAAGAAGGAGAATGATATGGTGAAACTGATGGCTCAGAGTGATCAGTTAACTGTGGGGATGGAGCAGGAGCAGGTGGGTAAACATGTAGTGTATCCTTTAAAAAAGAAGACAACCTGATTTCTTTGACTTTGCCAAAAACTACGTTATTAAGACCGAGATTTTTTCTAGCAGAGCCTCTTATGGTTTGAGCTATTTGTTTCAATCTTTGTGGCATAAGGCTCTCAAAACCTCGCATTACTGAAGCCTGCACTACTACCGGACTAGCTACCGTTGAGCCGTGTGCATTTGTTATTTCCACATACACATTCTGCAATGGCAAACAATTAGGCAGATCCTTGTTAATTGTTATAGCATCTGTAAATGGACTTACATCCAACTTCTAAAATTTCAATTTCTCAAGGTATTAAACAGAACAAACTATTCATTCTTAATCAACTCATGCTTTATACTATGTTAGTTTGATTAGGCAACGAGAGAAAATTATAAAATTGAAAACTAATAAAATTAGATGAAAAACAAGAATGTAGAAAATGGTAATGCATCTGAACTTCATTGTATTTAAAAATAAAAAAAAAAGGACATTGTTTTTCACCCACTCAAAAAGATACATCCTTTAATATCGCCATAGACACACACCATAAGGTATCAGCTTCTAGTTAGTAACCAATGGAGAATTGGTTTTTTAATCTTTGACCAAAAAATGCAATATAATAACAATAACACCAACAACAACAACAATAAATAATGAATCTTTCTTATGGAATAAACTTCAACAGCCTTTATATTTTAAGTTAGAAATTATGCTTTCTCTGTTTCTTCCATGAATATTTCAGTAAACTATTCAGGAAATATGAATAAAAAAAAAGCAGATAAGAAAATTTTGTTCTGATTTTAAGAGAAGTTGGAAATATGTTAGAACTTTAAAGTTTTGGCTTTTGTGAAACGGCAGTTATAAAACCAAAATTGCAATTCCCAAAATAATAAGTGAAACAGGTTATAAGACTACACCTCATCAGTCTTCAGTTGCAATCCAAACCTCAATTCTTCCTCGAAGTCATCAAACTTATCCAGGACTTCAGATATCGAGTTATGAAGAGTAAAATTAAATAGAATCTCGCGTATCTGCCAAATAGAAGCGGACTGCTCTGGTATTACAGTTAACCCACCGGGAAACTTCAAGATCTCAAACAAAGATGTGTTCCCAATTACTGGTGTTGTGAAAGTCAGGTTGGATTGCTGGAGAAACAGTTCAATTAGTGATGACTTCAGGACACTCAAGTGCACTGGATTTATTGGAACATTCATTGGATCAGAGAGAACGCCAAATACCACGTCAGACCAATTAGGTGCAACACTTTGGTGGATGGATAGGATAGCCACCTATTAAAAGTAAATAGCTTATGAGCCACTTTTTACGTCTAAGTAGAGACCTGAGGGAAAAAAATTAAGAGTAGAATCCTGGCTAATACCTTTGTATTTGGCAGAGCTATTTCACCAAATATATCATATTCTAATCTTTCGATGTATGGAATAAGCTGTGAGACTGGATTTTCCAGCCTGAAGGATGCCTGAACAGTAGCTGAAATTTGTTCAAGGAAAAAAAAAAAGCATTATCACTAAATTTGGTAAAGTCGCCAATATTACGAATTCAAATGGAGATCTTTAACACAGAAGATTAATCACATGAAAATAATACAGAAAGAAATCATAACAAAACAGAAAAAGAAATTTGTTTTCGCCAGTGAAAGATTGCTATTTGCAACCTAAAATAATTTACTTATTTGGCAGTAGTCACAAACTGCTAATCTATCAATGCAGTGGTCAAGGACATTAGTGAATTATATTTTCCTTCCAAGAGTTTAAATCTATAGAACTCACAGGTTGCTAGGATTCCTAATAAATATCCTAATATTCTGTAACAATATTTAAAAAATTACATATAATTAAAAACAAATATTGGTAACGAAGTATTGTTCGGCTTTTTTACAGCCGTAAGCAGCCGAATCTCAGTTTCTGAATATATGCTTGAGTGAATAAAACACTCAGTAGAATGAAATATTTAGACGAATCAAGATTACAAAGATAAAAAATTCTGAATGTAATTTACAAGAGGAAATAATTAGACTGACTCTGTTGCCTAAAAGATACGATGAAATGAATCTGTTTAACTTCTATATAATTAATCTAATACTACATGGAAAGTGAACATTAATTCGATTCTATTTCCAACAATAACTATTACTATCAAACACTTCTGTATAAAAGGATTTTTATTTAAAAAAGTACTCCTAACACAAATTGCTTATATGATTTACCTGAAGGTAAGAATGACAAACTATCTACATTTACCAAAACGAGGAGCACTGTCAACATACTCTGAGACTATGATTTGTTTATTTCCTTAAAGGGAAAGGCAGCGCATTTTTAAAAAGGTGATCAATTTACAAGATAGACACCATTTACCTATTTTCTCAACGTGTATAGTACTTAATTATATATTGATTATTTACAAATAGACCAAACATCAAGAGTGTCATCAATAATTGTAAAAAATGACATATGTTGCTAGCATTCCTCTTACCAAGCATAATACTCTCTTCCAAAGTAAGGAAGGATCTTGCCAATGAGTCTAATAGCAATTTCTTAGGTGGAAGTCAACAATAAGTCAATAGCCACTTACTGACGATTTCAACTTCCATTGTTAAGATAATATTTTTCCAGTTTTACAGAACACTGATGTAAATGATTTCCATAAACACGCCTCAGTTTGTCGTAGGCTTGTATGCATATCAAATTAGCATAAAAGGGAAGTCGAATCCCATGACGGAAAGTAATCACACACCCAATCAAACAGACAACCCCAGTCATGCACATCCAATGCTATCATATGGTTTGCTCTCCGAAAATCAACGATTTAGAATAAACATAAATCACCTATGAAGCATGGACACTCCTCAGATTAGCCGTGTCCCGGTGTCGAACACGCGTCGGTGTCAGACACCGACACTTATGATTACACAAAATTATATCATTTTCTCAAATTATTATCGGTGTCAACGTGTCAGTGTCTGTGTCGTGTCCGTGCTTCATAGTAAATCACAGCTTCGAGCAGATACTTTTGCAGATGCTCTTAACATGTTATGCCTAAAATCTAACAACAAGAAAAATTGAATCCCTACTTTTGTATTTGTCAAACATCAGTCAAACTCAAAAGTGATCACTGATCACAAAAACCAGAATCAGTATAAACAACACAATTCTTGAATTCAACAAATAACAAAGAGGAAAACCTAATTACACAACAAAACCTAAATATATGAATAAAGATCATCAGAATCAAAAACTGATTTCATCACAACTCAAATCCAATCAAATAGTTAAAATCTCATAATGAAATATCGAAAACATAAATTAATTAGGCGAAATTGAAAAATAGTGAAGGGAAGAGAAGAATTAATTACCACTATTCTTAATTATATCTTTAGCATCAAAGCTAATTACGGTTGTGTGTTTAGGAAGAATCCAGAAGATTCCAGAAAGAAAAGCCGATAAACTGAAAAAGAGAATGAATAAACACTTGAAACTGAATAATCTCAGAACCACCGAACACCGTCGTAAATCTTCTTCACCGTCGTTGTTCTCCCTCTGTTCTTCTTGTTGCACATATTCATCTCCAATTTTCCCCATTGCCAAAGCATCTGGAATCTCCCTCTCTCTCTCTCTCTCTCTCAATAAATACACAACGCGTAGTTTTATTTGAATAGGGTAAGTTAAAACAGTGATGATGATGGTGTTAATTACTGTATTAATTCAATTAATACTATAACTTAATTTAATCTCTTTTCACAGTTCACACTTGCAAGTTGCAACTGTAAATAACCTGTGAAGTGTGATATACGCTGGCAAATTTGTACCACAGTGTTATCACTAATTTCCTTTTTAATTTTTTAATTTTAGGATTAACTTTTTAGGCTACCGAACGTTGAGGAGAAGCAAAGGTGAAAAGGAAAGAGAATGAGTACAAGAGTATAAAGCCGGGGGAATATCCAATCCAACCATAATTTTATTATTATTAGTACTAATAATTAATAGTAATAGTAATAATAATAATAAATAATACTTATCATCATGTTCATGGATATAATTTTAATCAATGATGATAATAAAAATCCCACTCATAAAGATGATAAGAGGGATCAGAATAAGTTGTTGTATAATTGATTTTGGTCGTTGATTTAGGATCTAACAATTTAGATTTAAATAGTGGAGATTTAACCGTCTAATAAGGTATTTGATCTTAATTCTTTATTCTTTATGGAACAGCCAATAACAATTACTGCATTATGCAGTAACTATGCTAAATCTAAATCGCTATAGAAATGAGCAAGTAAAATCATGATAAATTAGTTGAGAAAATTTGTAATAACTTGAGTGTGAATCTGAATCATGCTTAAAACTATTGGTCAATTTTTACTTACTCCTATCTATTAAATTTTGGAGTATTAAGATGTCTTTTTCTAAAATCATAAAAGCTTAAGAAGTAAATACGTTGAGCAAGTATATTATCGTGAGTTTAATTTAATAGGTAAAACATCATAATTTGTATGCAGAAATTAGAGTTTAATGGTCCGTTTGGTACAACAGAATGAAAGATGGAGGAAAAAAAATTACGCAAAAGAATTCATGAACTTGGACTACATTTAATCTAAATTCATGTATTGATTTGCGTAATTTTCTTCCTTTCACTTTCTTTTTGTTGTACCAAACGGACCCTAAATTTTAGACACTCCACTTATTTTTTAAACAAAATTTGTTTCTAGATCAAGATGCTTGGTAGGTCAAATGGAACGAGATATAGCAAGGATCTTATAATTGAGATAGATCCTCCTCACTCATAACCAAAATTTTAGTTTTTTTTTGTTCTTACACACTCTCTCTGGCCTTAATCATAAGTAAATTTTCACTTTCTAGATTCTTTGGATAACTAATGTATATGGTCTATAATTAAGGCCAAATACATTAGTTATTCAACCAATTTAAGAAATGGAAATTTATTTATAATTGAGGCCGGAAGAAATATATATTTAGTAAATATGCTACTTATATATACTTTTTAAGAAACAACTTAAAGTTTTTACACATAATGACGAAAATAATCTTTTTTAGTCTTATCAAATTATTTTTACTTATTAAGACTATTTTTTCCTTTTTTTAAATAAACTTTTTTTTGGTTACCCTTTTTATATAAATAATTTAGTGGTTAAATTTATACATTTCAAATATAGATAATGAAATTTATAGTTCAATGTGCGACCACTATAATAATATTATAATAAGTAGCAATAAAACCACTTTTTATAATTTACATTTCTAAATCAACCCATCTTTCAATACACTTTATTTCTAAATCTCTTAGCATAAGGATAAGATTATTAGAAAATTGAAAAATAATAAAGAGAAAATCCATATTAAGCAAGGGAATATTAAAGGTGTTTGTTTTGTTAAGTAAAAAAACCACTTATATTGCAATTGGTTCCAAATCATTTGATTAAGATAATTTACATCTGTAACCAAAAAAAAACAAAACAAAAAATAATTTACATCTGACTTTTACCATCACTAGAGTAATTTCTCTCTACAATAAGTCATTAAAAATGCTATAAGAAAAACTAACATATGTTACCGATTTTATTGTGCAAGTTAGATTTCATGAACCTAATTTGGAGTTTTATATAGAAAGTTATGAATTCGGTGTGAGAATTTATATAGGATTCAACAATTCTCTCCTCTTAATCATAGTTTTGAGAAAGTTAGGTTCACTCCGTATCAATTGGTATAAGAACAGGTTTGATTCTCGGGTGCTGAGACTAAACAGGAAGAATAAAACCTGTAAATAAAAGATACGAATGAACCGACGGGATGTTGGTTGTTCATAGGGAGAATTTTATCACTAATTTCTATGTTCAAGTTGGACTTTATGAATCCAACTTGAAGTCACACATTATAAGTCATGAATCTGATGTGAAAGTTTATATAAAGTTGGATAATCTTTTTTTTTTTAAAACCATAATTGTAAGATAAAGTTAGGTTTAGTCCATACCAACACATATCTACATAATAACAAACGACGGAGAAATTGTAACAAAAGAAAAACAGAGGGTGGTGAAATACTATATAAGTGTTATTACTTAAAAAAGAAAAAGAAACTATGGAAGTGTTGTTTCTTATAAACCAAGCAACCTATGTGTGTGGAATATTTGTTTTTGTAAATGAAGTAGAAATATAATAACCCCCGCTGTACTAGTATTCTTTAATTGTTAATTAATGGTATGTGATGGCGTAGAATTATTTTTCATGCTTTTGTGAGAATTAAGCTAACAAATTGACTTTCTTCAACAACAAAAAAATTAAATATTTCGGTACACATATTATATGGATATATATCGTATACTGCTTAGGTGAATAATTGTGCTTAATTCACAAATATATTTAATATAAGAAAATTAATAAATATTATTTATAAACTAATCAGAATCATCAATCTACCTTAATAAATATACAAGTATATCCATTATGCAGAAGAATTCAGAAACTAACAAATTGACTGTTGAATTGAACCCGTAGCACGTGGAATTGAGAAGTGGTGCATATTCTTTTATGGTTTTGCAAAGTATGTGCATGTCACACGGAAATTAGAGGACAACTATTTATTTGGATTGGCCAACGCATTCCAACTCCTGTCCCATATGATGCATATATGTATTTTGTGGTACTATATGACAATGTCCACAAATGCATTCCAACTATTTATTTGGAGTCTCTATCTCTTGGTTGGAAATTGTCTTGTAATTTAGGGTGTGTTTGATTTGATAGCTACATTAGTTAGAATTGGAGGAGACTTAATTTAGAGGATTAAATCTATATTTTGATGTATATTTGAGATTTTTTAAAAACTTAAGGAGTGACATAGTAAATAATCATATGATATTTCAAGCACCGTTTTAATTATTTTTAAAACATTTTTTTCACAATTTTCTTAATTTAAAAATAAGTGTTTCTTCTTCTTCTCTTGTTTTAAGTTCAACTCTCAAACATAGTATTACATAATTTATAAAAGGGAAAACCACTGGATTTGTTCTTATAGTGGGAGATATTGATAATATGCATAAAGTTCTATTTTCGATCCTCGTTTGCTCTGTTGTAAAAAAAAGATAGAAGGGAGTTCAAAACTTTAATAAGGAATATGTTGATGATCATCATATATTAAAAACTCGAACTTAGCTAGACTTTGTCACGTTAAAAAAATACATGATTCAAACCTAACATATTATTTACTATACCATTGTATTTTAACAACACTCATTAATTTATTTTAATACAATTCATTAAACGAGGTTTGTAACATGCAAGATTTTGTTATTTATTTAAGATATGTTTGTATATTTAGACATCAATAAGACAGAAGAAGTCATAAGTTAGTTTGGTGGAACAAAAACACGAAAGTAATAGATTGTACTTTATTCTCTCAAATGTAAGAGAAAAATCATATGAACACACATTTTAACAACCACACCGTATTTTTATACGGTTGGAGGCTTCGATTCACTTTTCCACAATTTTTATTCATCTTTGGTTTCCGTGCAATATTTAAATCAGTCTATATCATGTTAAGTGTCGATACAGTATTTGCAAAAAAATGTGTGTAAATAGCACAACTCCAAATGTAAATCACATTTCAAAAAATCCATTTTCCAATATAAAATAGACCGAAGAAGCTATAACATGGTTTGGAGGGACCAAAACATGAAAGTAATTTTTACTAAGACTAAAAATAAAAATAGTTAACCTTCATTATTCAAATAGGAGATGTCTTATAATTTATTTATTTTTTGTCAGATAGACTAGCGATTAGAAATTTCACCCTTAAGGTGAATAAGTGAAGTGTCAGAAATTTAAACTCCGACTCTCGTATATATGATGTGATGTTCCTACCATTTCAAATAAGTTCACGGAACAATATTTTATGATCTCTACTGGAAACGTATGGCAATGGCATAAGTGAAGAGTGAGCGCAAGGCGTTTGGTACAACACCAAAGGAAAAATATACATTTAGAAGTATTCAACCACCAAGAATTTGATGTGGTGTGCATATAGCAACTTTCATGGTGGTTGAATTGTTGGCATGTGCCTGTCCACTACTGTGACAATGTAGCAACCCAGCTTCATAATTAAGATTATGTCATGTATAATAGACAGATAAAAATTATCAAATTAATTTAATTAATTAACACATAAGAAAAATTTAAGATATTTTATCAGAATAATTTAATAGAAGATAAATTTTCTCTTTTTATTACACTAGACAAGACTTAAAATAAAAAGATAAATTATGTACCAAAAAAAGAATAATAAAAAGATAAATTTAATAGAAGATAATTTAACAGAATAATTAATTAATACATTCCTTTATTTTTTGCTATTTATATTTTTTCTCGATATTAATTTAAGAAACAACATACTATGTATACCGTCAAACCATCTCTGAGCTCGATAAAAAAAATTTTGGACCTCATAAGGTGGAATCGAACATACAAGTCAATCCAATGACTCATACCTGACTCCGGTTGGATAAATATGAGGCGAGTATGACGTGGCAAAAGAAAACAACTAATTAGGAGGATTGACACCCTGAATTACGAAAAAGGATGACAGATTTTAGAAAGGGAGGTAATGCGCGCAAGACTCGAAAAAAATTCCCGGTAACCATTTCCTCTAGAGTTAGGGGTATATATATTATATACTAGGAGTTGGGATTAAACCAATCATCTACACTTTATAAATCACAAAAAATTGTAAGATCTTTTTCTAACTAAATGTTCATTGAATAACCAAGATAGAAAACACTATGATTTTTTTTATAAGAAAAGAAATTAAACTACTAAATTTATGAATTTTTTTACACATTAGTGTATAAGCATGACTCATCTCTCAGTAGTTATCTCCACTCCCCACTTCTACTCTTCCATTCAAATGTAGAATTGATTCCAATCCATCACAACTAAATCTTGTTTTCGCACCCCCCACCACCAATATTCAACACCACCCACATCATATTACCATCATCATCCGTAGCTAATTCTAAGAAATGGAAGAACATGGTTTCATTCTTCCAAGGTTTTTCCACTGGTGGTGGCAAAGGAAGGGATATCCAGAGCCTCAAAGTTGAGCTCTATGAAACAATTTCACCACTTGACCGTGGCGCAGAGGCTACTCTTGAAGATCAACAACGTGTGGACAAGGTTAAAGTTACTCTTGCATAATAATTTATGTTTATGTGGCTTTGTTTCACTGTCTTTTATGGTTTTTTAGTTTATGGTTGATTGTGTGTGGTTCTTGTCTAGATTGCTTGTAAACTTGAGGCTATGAATTGTGTTAAGGAGCCTCTTAACTCTGATTTGCTCAATGGAAAATGGGAGCTTTTATATACAACTTCTCAATCAATTTTGCAAACACAGGTGTGTTTGTAGAGCTGTTATATGTACTATTCTGGAATCAGATGACACTGTATCACAAATGATAAAGACAATTCTGTTTGAAGTTTAATTATCATCCTCGTCAAAATGTGGTAATTAGAATCCAACGGCGTTTAGATTAGATGACACGGGTCTCTTTTAGGTTAACCAAGGTCCTGGGTTAGAGTGTTAAAACTCTTAGGAAGAGTTTGCTTCTCATTTGAGTCCCACAAGACTCGAGAGATTAGGTTTTGTAGTTGCGCGCAGAGATACCTGTTTTACGCCAAAAAATAATGTGGTAATTAGTAGTACTTGGTATAATGATTCTAGACCACTCCCCTTTGTTCTTTTGATAACAAAATAGACTCTTAAGTTTCGGGTCTAACTCGATCAACCCCCTAAAATAGACTTCTAAGACGAGGATTGTCCAGCTTTATAGGTTTTATCTTAAGTCATATCTCTATGGAGAGCATTGAGTCTTTCTCAATATATAACCACTCTTTATTGTGGTCTAAGATTAGGATAGTTCATGGTTCGGAAGAAAAAACAAACTGTCCTCGATAAAACTTAACTGACATTGAATGGTTCATTGGTTATGTGTTTGTTTGAGTGTGTTTTCAAACCAAACTGAAACTGCCGTTACATAAAACTGAACCCTAAGTTTTTTAACTAAACTGATTCTTTATGAACCACATTGTGCCAAATTACTTTTTTTAACTATATTATGACTGATAAATAAATAGATACTTGGAGTGAAATTTTAATGATTGAGAATTGGGGTATAGATTAAGTCATAACTCATAACAATAACGAGCAAGTCAATTTTGCTTAACTTACATTCCTTGATTAGCTGATCTCAATTCAAACAAAGAATTATACATAGATTCTAATTCCCTTTTTGTTGTTTTAATTATAACATGATTGATTTTGCAATATGGTTTTATATTTATGTTCATTTTGCCTTGGTAAAGTGATAATTAATTGGTGTTAAACCATCCTAGAGACCGAAATTCCTGCCACCAAATGGAAAGATCTACCAGGCAATTAATGCAGATACATTGAGAGCTCAGAATATAGAAACTTGGCCCTTCTACAACCAGGTACTAAAGTTTTGGACATCTGTTTACATTGCGTAAATTTATGCAATTGAAACGAGAATAAAAATCTGGCTTTTATATGAGTTTTTCAATAGAAGAATTCAAGAAACTTTGGTGTTGGCGAATTTTAGTTTTGCAACGTATGCTGATATGATTATGTTTTGAAGACCATTTTCAAGATTTTTGATAATTCAAGTCCTAGTTAGGTGCTAAACGCCATTCCAAAAAATTAGCTGCTAAATGTATAAGTAAATAAATCTTAATAATCGGTTAACTGTAATTTAATCTGTTTAACTTCATCAAATTCATAATATTTCGTAATCTGTATCCCTCAAGTTTCCACTATTGTTGTAGGCCACTGCCAATTTACTGCCACTTAACTCAAGAAAGGTGGCTGTCAAGTTTGACTTCTTCAAGATTGGTAGTCTGGTATGTTCAGCTTATGAATTTTCATATTTAGCCTATTTGTCATATTTTAACAGATGATCATACGTTCAAGTCTGCAATCACAAATCTGCGCGTTCATGTAGTAAGAACATCAGTGACCGTAACTGTTGTATTTAGATCTGACGGTGCAGAAAGCAAGTAAATTTTTGTTAAGACTATAAAGTATGGAGCTTGACACCCGACCGTTTGGTCTTGATCTAAACGCTACCGATATACTGAGTATGCGATTTGTGACTAAAGATGATCCAACTACATGAAGAATACGTTTTCCTGACAAATGAGTGTACAATGCTGATTACAGATACCTATAAAATCACCCGGGTCTGGTCACGGTCAATTGGAAATTACTTATTTGGATGAAGATTTGAGGTGAGTTTTGTCAAACACAATATATATGCATATTGCATATATAAGATCAAAGTAGTACATAATAGTTTTCATCAATAATGCATTATTAATATTAAGTGATCAGGGTTAGAATTCCATTCTGATTTAGTATGAAATTCTTTCTTGTGCCTTAAACTTGACAGAATATCAAGAGGTAATAGGGGCAACTTGTTTATCTTGAAAATGGTAGATCCATCCTATAGAGTCCCTCTTTGAAGTGTGTTCTCCAAGAATTGCTGCTGATAGTGGATGTCTTGGACTTACGCTTTTCCGCATGAACTTATATGCTACCAACATTCAAGTCAAGAAATAAAGGTTCACTTTGTTTGTCTAGAATTTCTGTCCTTTTATGCTTCCTCTCTATTATATTTATTTAAACCAAGATTTTAAAACTTTGGCATAAGATGATATACTTATCATTCAAAATAAATGATATATATCATTCTCTTCTTATCCGAAATTTGAGAGATGCAATTAAGATGCCACAATCACACACCATCATTTCACACAAATGACTCAACAATTAGGCCATTAGATACATTTTTGTAAATTTCACAGTTGAAGTTACCTCTAAAATCTTTAGCTTATAAATTTCAATTTCGCATACACATTGTCAGCCCATTGAATTGTTGTGTATAGCAAACGCTATGTTGATTTTGGTAACTCTGCTTGGCTACAATGAGCTCTAGTTGGTACTTGTTCCACTCAATTGGTTTGAACTAAAGGTTAAAAGATTCAAATCCTAACAAAATTATTGAGCATAAATAAAATAGTAAAATACTGTAAATTGAGCGTAAATACTTAGAAAGTCAATTAAGTAAAATCATGAAACAAATTATAGAGTTATATCATGAAATAAAATAGTAAAAATACTGTAATTAATATAAAATATATTCTTAAATTATATCTCTAAATAAAAAACAAATCATAAACTATTCTAAACGGAAACAAATTTTAAATCCTAATGAAATACTATTGAGTTAGTCTATAGATAAACCTTGACACTCAACTTGATACTCAGGACTCAGTGGCTGTTTAGTACAATAATCATAAATAAAATAGCTGCTGTTTCGGATGTTGTTGTAGGCTTGTTTTTGAAGAGGGTTTAACTCCCAAAACTTTTGAGCATTCCACCAATACATAGAGGAATCACATGGTTGAAGATTAGTGCTTTGTGCTTGGCAAGCATTGATGCCAAATGATCTATAGTGAGCTTCAAAGGGTGCATCATTCCAGTTAATTGGAACTCCACCAGAGCCCCATGGATGAGTCCATATTGTTGCATAAACCTTCATTGCTTGTGTTCGATAACTTCCTCCTTTATCTTTGCTATTCTTGAACACTCTTATAGGGGTCCCATCCACAAAAAATCTGAAACATTTCATATAACAAACTACTATTTAGATTTGCAAACTAAGATCTTCAATTATTTTTATGTAAAAAAGTACATGCGATTATTAAGGATCTTCAATTTGATTTCAAAATGTCATCTCAACTTTTAGTTTTTTCAAATTCTTACAAAAAATATTAAATAAATAAATAAATTCTACAGCAACAAAAAATAATACAAGGCAAGAAAAAAGAGAGAAGAATAATGAGAATATTTGTTACATACACTATGTGTTTTTCATTCAGAAGAAGTGTGTAATCATGAAAATCTGCCGTGGGATCAAACCAAAAATGAAATTGTTGCTCCCTACCACCTTGCCCATTAATATAAATGTTTGTGTGCAATATAGGAGGTTGATTAAGATTGCCACCTAAAAATTCAAAGTCAATTTCATCTCGAGTAGGTCCCTTGTCTGAAATCAACTGCAACAAATAGAAATTTGGAAGCAATAATAAAATTATTTAAGTTTAAAGTGTAAACTAATACTATGAATTAAAATAAATTCATATATATACGTGCAAAAATAAAATCACAATAATATTGATATATTAGAAAAAGTACATAAAAGGTTGTGATGACTGCCGTTGAATCCTTTGGAGGCAACTTAATTCTCATGCTAAACCATCCGGAACCAAAGCTTTGCATGGATTGAAAACCAGAACCTAAGATTAAAACAATTGTTAGAATTTTTTTGTTAAATAATTTTATTGCCTTAAAATCACTAGAAAAGGTTAAAATAACAACATAAATTAGAGACAGGAAAATTATATTATTTATCAAATTTAGTGTCGCTAACACTCAAGTGAAGAAATTTAGAAATTTTCTTCTTTGAGTTTTTGTCACTATTTTAACTTTTTCTAATAAATAAAATTTGCGTATATATAATGAACTATGCATGTCTTACCGGAGTTTTGATCCAACGTGAGTTGAGCTTCCCGATTTTGATCGAGAAGTCGCATATTTTGTTGCCCCCAAAGAGAAACATAATTTTGCTCAAATGGAACATTGTCCCAATCAGCACTTTTGACGTGTGATAGAACAAGAATGAAAAACAACAAAAGAAAAGCTAGACGAGAAAAATTCATAGTGTTTCTTTTTAAAAATAATATGTGAAATTGTTTAATTGAGTCTTATTACAAGACTTTATATATAGAGAGGACACGATAAGACAGACATGATTGGACAAAAAATACAATAGAAACAAAAAATAATATAAGAAGTTGGATAGAGATATGACATTATCCGATGATGTGTTTGACGCACACATGATAAGAATCATGTGTTATGTGTCATCAAATATTTGATTGAGAAAAAATATGATACAAACATTTTACCATGTCACTATATCAAAAAAAAAAAAAAAATTACCATGCCTCTTGTCTTACCCACCAAATAAGTCCTAATGTTTGATGAGTCAGCATATATAATATATTTTTATTGTCAAGTAATCTAGTCGGCATATATAATATAATATTATAATAACTTATATTGAAGTTTATCATGTGCTGCCTCTTTTAGTTAAATTTTCATCCTTGATAAAGGCTCTATTAAAACAAACAAAATATATGATTAGAAAATAATTTATATAATTAAGCACATAAACTATAATTTTAAATATAAAAAATTAAAATTAATAATTAATAAATTATACACATATCGGTAATCTCATTATTTATAGTACATTATTAGAACTATATGCCTTGCGTCAAAAAAAGAACTATATGCCCTTATAAAATTGGTAAAAAAATTTGAAACTAATTAATAAAATTAAAATATATATTAGAACTATACCAACTAATAATCTCTTACCAAAAAAACACGAACTACTAATCCAGCTCAATATTATTATCCCAATTCCTAATAGGCTATAAAATATTATGGGTATGTTTGGATTTACTAATTTTTAAGTTTATGAAAAATACTTTACGTAAATAAATAAGTTTTTATGTTAATTCATAAATTCTCACTGACGAAAATTGTATTTTTATAAATTGTATTTTTATAAACTATTTTGATAAACTTATGAATAATACATAAAAATTTATTTATGTGGATAAATATGTTTTCCACATGCTCTACAATGATAAACTCCATAATCAAAGGTTATAATTGCTACTACCTCCGTCCCAAAACAATGGTCTTTTACGCATACCAATGCATAGTTTGAATCATTAATATTTTTAGTTTTCTTTCATGAAAAATTGTGAAAATTTAATATTGTGAAAATATCCATTGAGACAAATCAAACAATGTCTTATTTGCTAATATTTGTCTTTATACATTAGTAAAAAAATATGATAAAAAATAAATGTCAACAGTCAACAGGGACAATTATTTTAGGACAGAGGGAGTAATTGCTATGACAAGTGACAGCAACGGGATACAACCAATCCTCTTCATCTACCAATCTATCCCCTATTGAAACTTGCAACAACAAAAGAGTATTCATTTTCGATGTTAGACCATTTGCAATGGTGTACTATATATTAGGTATTTATGGTACTTATTAGGTACTATCATTAGAGTACCACTCATTTGAGTACCTATTAAGTATCACTTTTAAAATAAGAACTCTCTCTCTTCTTAAACCCACTTTATTTTTCATTAAAATATTCTTTTCATGGGACTCACTTTATTTTATATATTCAATTTTAATTAATGGATATTTACACAAAAACACAATTTTTTTTGGTACATCACAAAAACACAATTTTTGAATAGGCAGACTCATCTTCATCTTCAAAATTAATTGTTTTTTTGGTACATCACAAAATTAATTGTTTTTAAAATTATGTAATATTATTTTAAATTATTTTTTAATTATGTAATTCTTAAAATTTGGCAATATTATTTTAAATTAAATTTAAATTTTTAATTATTTTTTCGAATTATAAAAATAAAACAGTACATACTAATTTTGTAATTTTATCATTCAATCAATTTATATTATAAAATAGATAATTAAATAATAAGTTATTGTAATGATGTAGAGTTATTGATGGGACATATTTTAGAACTTTTTAAGAATTGCTAGGTTGGAGGGGTTAGGTACCTATTAGGTAATATTATTAAAAAATACTAGTAATAAATTAGTGATGTGTCCATGTAAGATCCATTTAAGTACTCAAATTTAAAGTTTTCCGTTAGATTTCAACTGTGAGATGTTTAAAGCTTCTTTAACTGCTAATGCTTCCCTGTGAGATTTGAAGTGAGCCAACAATTAATTTTAATGGTGCCTAAATTTATTTCATCTAAATTAATTCTAGAAGTCACGCAAGTGTGCATTCAACTTTAATTGTAGTTTAATTCCCATGGTACTAATACATTGGTTGGATTTTTTTTATTTTTTTACTAAACGAAACCACAAAGTCATTACAAACTCACACACAAAAATAAAGAAGTTGAGATTCAAATTACAATCGTGACACCTGACCTAACAATTTTAACATATTTTTATTGGTTGGGGTGTGACTGACGGTTGTATTCTATTTATTTTCTTGATAAAAGTACGTGGCTGTATTTTGTCAAAGTGTCATAACAACTCTATATATTTATTGCTCGCAAGAAGAAGAGTCTTTAAAAAAACTCTTGAGTAGATAACAATTTTGTTCAACAAAAAAAGAAAACCATTTTGTTCCTCATAATTTTCTAACAGCTCTATTATGTGACAAATAATAAAACTTGAATTAGTCTCCGACATTTTAATGCTTAAGACAAATTAGTTATCCTATATCATAGACATAGAAACAAACCTCGTATCGGTGCGTACCTTGAACCAGTCCCAAACCTGCTCCTATCTTGTTCGTATTAAAATTATATTTTTACTCCTCTTAACTTAGAAATCATTCAACAAACTCTTAAATTACACAAATCCTTTATTTTTTTTGTTTAAAAAATTATAAAAATACAGTACAAGATGATACTGAGTTGAGACAATGATTGGATGCCCGAATCCAATCGCATATGGAGTTAGGGTCTATCTTTTATCCGGTCAGAATTTAAAGTAGATATAGAATACTCGAATTCCATCAAATTTAAAGAAGACAAAATTCATCTTAATTTATTTTAAATATAAAAATATCACAACAAATGTGTTCTGGGCCGAGCGTCGAGCTCGAGCATCAGAGGGTGTCGAACACATATACCATCCGAGCACGTCCTAACGGTCAGATACCCTTGCGTATTGTAACGGCCGTAAACCGGAATGATGAGCATTTACTGCACATCAAGGCCTCCAAGCCGTTTTCCGGCAGCCACTTGATGGCCATTAATGCCATCAAGGGCCTTAGCCCAGCGCTGGGGGCTATATATATGCATCTCCACTTCATTTGCAAGGTACGCATTTTTATAGCTAAGAAAACCTTACACACATACTGACTTGAGCGTCGGAGTGCCTGCAGGTACACAACCCCCCTCCGCTCCAACAGGGGGTCTCAAACGCTCTCAACCACCGCAAACGCCGGCAAAGTCGCATCATTCTGGTCTACACGATCAGTGGCGCCGTCTGTGGGGACCATAGTTTCCCTGTTTAACCAAACCAAAAACTAAAACTTCCCTCAAAACACCTTCTTCACGACCAATGGCTGGCGTTAACAACCATCAAATCCCGGAGCTCGTGGCGGAGAACAACGTTCAACCAATGGACTACGCACCGTACCACCCGCTGGACGGCCAGTTCGCCTCCGTAACGGAAGATGGCCAAGAGGGGCAAGACGCACATTACGAGCCCTACAACCCAGAAGAGCCGCAGATCCCTGTGGCTACCCCGCCACAGGCGACTCCGGCAGTGGCTATCCCTCCGGGCGTTCCCATGCAAGAAATGATGGCTGCGTTGGTCAATGCAATCAACCGCCAATCGGACTTACTGCTGCAGCAGAACCAGCGATACGAGCACCAGAATCAGAGGCTCGAGCAACAAAGCCGTCGCATCGACGCAATTGCTGAGTCGAGGGTCACGGCGCAAGCTCGCCCAGCTCGCCGTTCACCCACACCTGTGAGGAGCAGAACCTACTCCAGGTCTCGCTCACCACCTCGCCACAGAAGCGAAAGGAGGTCGAGCCCAAGGAGAAACGAGGCTATATCTCGAAACTCCACCCCGCCGAGGAGACATTCCCCTAGAAGGGACAACCTTCCTCGTCGCCAAAGGAACCGATCCCCGGAAGAGAGGGACAGCCACCAAGGTCCCCTCTCCCGAAGGATCCGAGAACTTCCCCTACCGGTCGGACTCGAGAAACCACCGGCAATGGATACCTACGATGGCTCGACAGACCCGGACGAGCACATCGAAAATCTTGAAGCTCTCCTCGAGTACATAAATGTACGAGGCTCTATCAAGTGTAAGCTCTTTCCCACAACCCTGAGGAAAGGCGCTATGGCTTGGTACAAGAGCTTGGCGCCAGGATCCGTAGACTCTTGGTCGGACCTGTGCGCCCGCTTCCGGGCTCACTTCACTTCCTCGAGGCGTCACCCAAAAACTGAAGCAACCCTCGAGGCCATTATCCAAGGCGAGAACGAGCCTCTAAGGGCCTACCTCGAACGGTTCAACAAAGCGGCCGTAGAAGTGAAGGTCGAGGAGGGCATGAAGCTGTATCTTCTCGATAGGGGATTACATCCGGACAGCGACTTTGCTAAAGCTGTCGGTATCGAAGAGCCGAAAACGTTGGATGCATTCTTCGAAAAGGCGAAGAATTACATTGCCTACGAGGAAAAACAGAGGGCCAAAGATCTAAGAAGGCCTAAAGGTCAGGAAAAAACCAGGAACCACGAAAAAGATGAAGCTGGAACCTCGCGAAGAGGTAACGAAAAGCAAAGGGAGGAAAGGATTAAAGATTCCAAACCTCCTCGGGGAAAATTCACAACATATACTCCACTGAATGCGTCGAGAGATCGCATTTTCGCCGAAGTCTCCGCTGCGGACTTCAAAAAGGCTGGGATACACTTCCCAAGACAGCAGCCCATGAAGGCAAATACTGATAGGACGAAATTCTGTCGCTATCATAAAAGCCAGTTGGCTGTGGGAGATTGAGGGGCAGAAGAAGTTGTAGCAGCACTACTCGCCTCCCTCTTGTTCTTAGCAGCACGAGCTTTGCGGAGAGCAGCAGATCCACTGGTCATTGTACCTACACAAATCAGAGCAACAGTCAGCAAAATAAAAGGCGAGCAAATAAAAGAAGCAAAGAATAGTTGGTAAAAAATAAATAAAAGAAAGCTACGAGCATACTCCAAAAAGCAGTCAATTTTTCCGAAGTGTCGCAAGCGAGCAACTCCTTCGTAGCGATCACCTTCGGGGAGGTCAACCTTCGACCATCTACCCCAAACAAAGGCTCACCCCCAGGATCACTCAGAAGGTAAGGAGGCAAGCCCTCCACGAACTCCAATAATTTCTTATAGTCAGCTCTCTCCTCAGCTGACAACGCCCCCAGCGTAAAAACGAACTCCTTGGTCGACATGGAGTAGTGATCCCTGCGCCAATAGAAAGGAAATCTGGCAAAATCCTCCTCGATAGGGAGCCCCTGCTCGTCAAGCACCTCCTGTCCCAGCTCATCAATTCGATGCCCCCTACGAACGAAATTGTTCCAACCTTTCGTCGTTATTGGCCTAACTCCATAGAAAACGGACTTGAACCCCCGTACCGACTCGTCGAACATGTCAAAGAGGCGTTTCCGTTGCCTCAAAGAAACCCATCCGTGCTTGGTGTCCGGTACCGGGGCTCCCTTCGCGAGCTTCCCTTTCGCCTGTTCCCCCCGAGGGCAGCTCCGTTGAAGGCCAAAATGGTAGAAAAATAAAGGCAAGGTGGGGCCCAAACCCAAATACTCAGCAGTTTTCTCAAAAGCCTTGATAAAGGCCAATGAGTTCGGGTGGAGTTGAGAAGGGGCTAACCGAAGATGACGAAAGATGGACACCTCAAGATCTGTGAAGGGCAACCGAATTCCCAGATGCCTGAAGGCAATCTCGTACATGGGAATCGTCCCCCAAGCCCAATTGCTGCAGATCCTATGACGAGCAGTAGGAATCCGCACTTCAAAATCCTCGGTAGGAGGAGTCTGTATATCCGTGCACATCGTCTCTGGGATGTCACTCTCGCAATTCTGATAAACTGACTCTGTCTCTCTAGGTTCATCCGCCACCCACGAAAGGTCGGCTCGGATACGAATTGACGAGGACGGCTGTTGATCTATAAACGAGACTTGACTTTGAGATCCCTCAGCCATCTAAAGAGAAACCTGAAAAAGCAGAGGAAGGAAAAGTGAATTCGACATTCAAATCCACCCTTCCACCGCCAAATCAAGTGAAAGGGCGAGGATCTCAACAAAAGCCTACGCGAAAACGGAAAAGGATAAAATAATCTCTCCGGGCGCTAAGTTCATACTAACAACCGAGTACAAAACGCATGTGGTGCTCGACACTGTTCTAAGCCAAACCCAACCGTCGGTTGGTAAAAACAGCGATTTCTCGCCGGAAAACCGCGAAAAACCCCTCTTTTGGGGGGAAAAGGGTGCTAGCCACCACCTACAACCTTCAAAAAGACTACCCAGGCTACACAGGAAACATACTACAGCCCTACACCGCGTGAACTATCTACAACAATCCAAAGCAAAATCCAAACAAAATCTTCAAAGATTAAAAGGATAAAACACTTACTTGTTGATTAAATGAAGATAGGAGTAAGGAGTTTGTAGTAGAAAACCAACAGAGGAAGCTTGAAACGGAAAGGCCAAACGATGTAGAAAGTGAGTAAGAAACTGTAAAGTTTCAAACGAAAAAACCTCCCTCCTATATATAGGCCAACGCGTCCGTACAGGAAAATCCGCGCCGCTTCCATTCGAACCACAGGATCGATCCAACGGTCCGGATCAATTACGATCAAGTGGCTCAGATTTCATCTCAGGAGAAACAATAAGGCGCGAAAATCCAACGGTTCAGGACGACCTCGAGATTCAAATCTCAGTTAATAGCCACTCGAGTACTATTTAATAGTCTTTACACGTGGCGAAAGGAAACGAAGCGACTCGTCCTTTCAAGTCACATCCGTCTGCTCGCACAAATCTCGCAGAATCCAAGACACCACATCCCGAGAAAATCGCAACCGAAAAAGGAAATGCAAGATCCTCGGAGTCCATTCCCCGTATTTCTTTGCTAAAAATGCGGGGAAGGCCACAGTAACCGAATAAGAATACCGCGCTCCTTGACAAATTCGTAAAGTCGAAAACATGCTCGAAGAAGGAGTCCGGTTTTCGATCGAAAAGTCCACTCGGAATCGTTCGGAAAATTCGCGACATTATTAAATTAAGAGCATACATAAAGCATGAGTGCAAATAAATTATGCTCGGAAAAATCAAAGGAGAATTATTTTATTAATGATAATCCATTACAAAGGGAAGAGGATTACAAGGGAACCGAGCACCTAATCCTCGTGCTCGGAACCTGAGCTAATTGCGGAATCCGAATCAGTCCACAGCACCTCCTCTGGCCATATCTTAGCCTCCTTCCCAACCTGGGACCCTCCTTCACCAGAGGCAGGACCCGGAGGATAGAGGTGGGGAGATTGACGAGCCCTCAGGAACTCCTCGATTGCCCCAATAAAATCCGCCGATTCGTCGGAACTTGAGGTATCAGAAGTATCCGAGGAAGGGAACACCACCTTAGCTTCTTTCCCCTTTTGAGAACGAGCCGGCGCAGGCTTAGGAACCTCCGCTCTCTTCTTTCCTCTTCGAGACTCAGAGCCATCAGCAACAACCTTCTTGGAATCCCTATTATCCATTGCTAGCCTTCAAACCCAGGACATGGGAAGCCAAAGGGTAAGCAAGTATTTATAGTAAAACTTGCCGCTCAAAGGACCAGTCACTACACCTGACATCCCATAAATGCGAGAGGCGGCTGCAGAAACCTAGGATTGACCACTTGGAATAAACGATTTTCCCTTTCCAAAGCTTGACTTTGACCACAGGGACGCTGCGAAAATTCACCTGCCCAACTCGGATTTGTTATGTTCGGCAAACCGAGATGAATCGGTAAAACTTCAAGTCATTACCCTCGCCTACGAGCATAACGACTTGGGGGGCTCCTGTTCTGGGCCGAGCGTCGAGCTCGAGCATCAGAGGGTGTCGAACACATATACCATCCGAGCACGTCCTAACGGTCAGATACCCTTGCGTATTGTAACGGCCGTAAACCGGAATGATGAGCATTTACTGCACATCAAGGCCTTCAAGCCGTTTTCCGGCAGCCACTTGATGGCCATTAATGCCATCAAGGGCCTTAGCCCAGCGCTGGGGGCTATATATATGCATCTCCACTTCATTTGCAAGGTACGCATTTTTATAGCTAAGAAAACCTTACACACATACTGACTTGAGCGTCGGAGTGCCTGCAGGTACACAACCCCCCTCCGCTCCAACAGGGGGTCTCAAACGCTCTCAACCACCGCAAACGCCGGCAAAGTCGCATCATTCTGGTCTACACGATCAAAATGTAAATTTTATTTATATTGTATCATAGTTATAAGAGATTAAATTGAATCTCCCTTCATCGATAGTTAGTTGGTTCAACAGTGACAGACATTAAACTTGGTAGGGAAGATCATGGTTTGATTTTCCGACACTGTTATCGGAAGAGAGCTGAAATCACTTGATAACAGAACTGACATCTGAACGAAATTAAACGGTCGATTGAACCATATACCGGTGCCAAAAACCAAATAAAATAAAATTGAATATTTCATCAAAAACTCAATATTCTTTATGATTTTTTTAAAAACTAAACTTGAGTACCCCACTAGTATACTAGAACTAAAATAATTAGAATTGGGTAAGAAAGTTAGTTTGGTGTATTACCACAAAAATGGGGTTCAAATAGCTACCTCCGTCCAAAACGAAATCACATTCATTCATCATCGTGAAAATCGAAATAACGAAAAAAGAGTAACAACGGTTAGAGGATTAAGTACCGTCGTGTCCTCACACCGTCCTCTCTCCGTTACTCCTCCGTTAACCAAATGGTATGCATGGCTCCAACTCCAACCATCTCCTCCCTTATCTCATCTTCTCAATCTCACCGTTACCGTTACCGTTTCCGTTTCCCTTCTACTAACGACGTTAACTCCATTCTTCTACCCAAGCGCACTCAATTCAGTTACACACCACACGTTCAACAACACTCCACATCTCCTCCTCCTTCTTCTTCTCCTCCTCCGCCGCCGGAAAAGAAATCCTTCGCCGTCGTAACCGGTGAACTTTTCTTAGGCATTGCTTCGCGCCTAATTAAAAGCAATTCTCCCGCCTCCGATTCGGATCCTGTTTCAATGTTCGAGAATTCGAATTCGAGTTCGACTGTAATTTTCAATGAGAAGGAGAGAATTGGAGCTGTTATGGAAGATGAGATTCAACCTGATGTGATTTGGGAGCAGAGAGTGAAAGATGTTGAAGCGGAACGTAATCGGCGAGTTGTAACTACTCCGGGATTTAGCTTCTCCGCCGCGGGTCTACTCTTTCCTTATCATCTCGGAGTCGCTCATTTTCTCATTCAGAATGGTTACATTAAGGTTCGTGAATTTTTTTTATTTTTTATTGGTTTTTTAATTCTAGAAGCAATTAGGAATTGTTTGGAATTTTGATTGACTTATGAGTTATGACATGTTGATAAGTCGTTTTCTGCTTATTTTCATAAGTTCGCCAAGACAAGCTTATAGGTTATATGTAAACAATCTGAATTTAGTTTACCTTTTGTTATAAAAGTAGCTTATACATCAGAACTTATATAATAAGCACTCGTGTAGGTTTACCTTTAATTAAGGTTTTTATCCAAACACGGTCTTAGTGTAGTGTCTTGTTTCAAGTTAGAGAGCTTTTGTTCCTGAGAGTTACTAATTGAAATAGAATGGGAATTGTTGATAAGGTTTTTATGTTTATCTTTATCTATGGATTTCAATTGGATGCTTATGGAATTAGGTTTGACATTGGTTCTATGGAGTTTATTTACAGTATCTTGTTCATTTTGAAGTGTAAAATTGGAATATGCTTTGATAGGTGCAAGTTATTGACTCTGTATTTTTTTGTTGGCATGCTTTGCTTGTGGTGCAAGTTATTTAATCCACCATTTTTGGAAACAATTTTATGTCCGAAACTCCGAAATCATGGTTTGAGTCTTGAGTTTATAATGATAGTTTTATGATGTATGACTAGGAAACCACACCGTTAGCTGGTTCTTCTGCTGGAGCTATAGTCTGTGCTGTGATTGCTTCTGGAGCTAGTATGGAAGAAGCCTTGAGTGCTACTAAAATATTGGCTGAAGATTGTCGGAATCGGGGGACTGCATTTAGGCTGGGGGTATGCCTCTATTCTTGAACTGAAAGTACTTCATGTTGTTGTTCTCGCTGTCAATCTTAGTTGTCAATTCTTGTTTGATCTTGGTCTAATGCCCCATTGACAAGAATCCTTTGAGCTTGAAGTGTGGATAGACGATAGTCTAAAGTCCAGTTTACCTTGTATTGAAACTTGAAATTTTACTTTTATTGGGACAACAAAGGTCAAATTCTAGAGCACAAACTGTGCCAATAATAGTTGTTTTTATATTACATTGCTAACAAGAACCTTGGAGAACGGAGACAACTAAAATAAGATCACTGTGAATTGTAGGAGCCAAAAAGAGTCTTAATAGATAGGATTTGGTTAGTGCGAGATCATGTGATAAGTGGTTAGCTCTCCACTGTTTTTTCCTTTGAAGCAATGCCACTTTAAGGTAGAACCTATCTCGAAAGTATATTAAGTATCAGTTATTAGTGATTTGGAAAGAAAAAAAACACTTCAGCATTTTTACAAGATTAAATGTTGATGATATTTATGTTAATCAATAAAACTGTTTTTTAATATGAATGGGAGCTTATATGATATGCAGAGGTCTGTGAAAATGTCACTAAGTTATTATCCATGATGGAAAGTTGAGATTTTCTTTAATTGTGATTTATGCATGTGTGTTTTTTTAGAGAAAAAAAAATGAGCGTTCAAATCTCAAAGTGCTCTTTACAAGATATATGTATAATTTACTTTTGTGGCATACTTTGTTTCTCTCCATAGGCTGTTCTGCGTGATATTCTTCAGAAGTTTTTGCCAGATGATATTCATATAAGATCTAATGGGAGAGTTCGAGGTAATATTGGATGCTCTGCACTTCAGCTATTTTAATTATAGAATTGGCTTGTACAATGAATTGAACTGGAAAGTCTTCTCCTTATTTTTTAAGTCTGGAGCTGGAAATAACGTATACTTAATGAGAGAGAACGTAGTGTGTAGTTGTCTACAACAATTTATATTTGTTATTTTACTTTTAGTTATTAAATTACTTTGGGGGCAAGAAGTGAATTTGGATGAGTTCCTTAGAGTTGTCTTTAGTAGTGACTGAAGAAGTTTTTTCAAGTCCATCTGGTCTTAATGTACAGTGTACTTCTGTTGCAGTTGCTGTGACACAGCTTCTTTGGAGACCCAGGGGTTTGTTGGTTGATCAATTTGATTCCAAGGAAGATCTCATCAATGCAGTTTTTACTTCTTCCTTTATTCCAGGGTGATTTGTCAGTATAGTATATTACCTTGGTTGCATGCGATGATTTTACTCTTTATAGATGCTTAACAAAATTTCAAACCTTATACTCCCTCTAGATATCTTGCACCAAAGCCAGCAACGATGTTTCGAAATCGATTATGCATTGATGGGGGGTTGACATTGTTTATGCCACCGACATCCGCATCACAGACGGTATTTTTTTTTTTTGTTGACAATTGGACTATTTACCTATTTGATTGATTATTTAGTGATACCCCTGTTTAAATGCATTTGAAGGCCTTACAAAAAAAAAATTGGTTTTGGAGTATGTATTAATTTATGCCTGTACTTTCTATTAATTTAGTTCTGTGTCACATTTATCATTTAAGAGGGAATTCTTTCATCAGAATACTTTTTCTAGTGAGTACATCTATCCAGGCCCAGTGCAGGAGCTTAAGCATAAGTAAATGATGATTGCATACTCGGTCTGTTATTACATGGTTTCATAAGGAGGGCTGGTGTTATACAATACTATTGAGATGGTTATTGAATAATATTCCCATACAATATTTAGATAATCTACCAATGATTGATTAAGAGTAAACTTCAGGGTCTGAAATGTTTTTTTAGGTTATTCATTTACGGTACTTTTCAGTTTCAAAGTGAGCCTTTGAAATATTTCTTTATAGTATACATGTTGTGATGAGCTTAAAAAATTGAAACTGCGTAATTCTATTCAACAACTAAATTGAGGTATTAAAATAAATTGATGGCTAACAAAATAGTAGTAATTCTGACTTTCTCAGGATATCTGAGAAGAGATGAATGCCATGAATATGAGTAGGTTTTGCTTTTATTGAAGAAATTTATATAAATCAAGAGAAAGCCGTGTGTGTTTGTATAAGCGAACTATTGAAAGTATTCATGCACTGCAATTGTTTTGCTTCAATTCTGTTGCGATTAAAAAGATTTATAATTTAGCTAGTTTGTTATCACATTTTAACGTTGATAAACATTTGTTGCTTTACAGGTACGTGTTTGTGCTTTTCCAGCAAATCGTATAGGATTGCAAGGGATAGGAATAAGTCCAGACTGTAATCCCGAGAATGCATCTACACCCCGTCAGGTAACCCTGAGTTTTGTGATTAGCATAATAATCTTCTTAACAAGTAGATGAGTGATGAGTATTTTGGGTGGAACCGTTTCAGCTTTTGAATTGGGCACTTGAGCCTGCAGAAGATGTAATTCTTGACCGACTCTTTGAGCTTGGATATCTTGATGCTGCTGTCTGGGCAAAGGAAAACCCAGTTGAAACAATAGTTCAAGATGATACTCCTGCTCCTGCATTCGGAAATAGCATTGTATAACAGTGCATTATGGATTGAAGATGCACGAGGAAACGACAAATTGAATTCAATTATGCTACCCTTGAAATGGACATCACATTAGCAAAAAACCATGGGGGGGAGGTCTGCAGTTCATTACTTCTAAGGGTATAAATCTCATTTGTTTCATATATTTATTGTATATTGCGATTGAATTCATGCCTTGGATGAGAAGAGGGGTGAAAAAAGAAAAAGAAAGTAGAGACATTTTATTTAAATTTACAAAATAGGGTTGTCATGTAGTTTGAAATAGATTTATTGTTGATTACAGAAAACTAGAATTTTTAATCAGTTTCCCTATGAAAGTTATGGCACCTGAATTTTCTCTGAAGTCTGAAATGATGTCCTATGATATTCAGAAGCTAATTGAAGTTTTATTTATTAAGGGCACAAATTGTACTTGGAGACAAATTAAGGGGACATCTGGAATAGTTAGTTTATTTATATAATTACATTTATCTTATGATATAAACACTTGTGTAATTATTTGGAAGAACTTACAAAAGTAGTTAATATATATATGCCCACCAATAAACTATTTTCTGGCTTCTTTTTATTATTAAAAATCCTCAATATAGCATCTAGAACTAGTTTATATAAAGTTAATGAAGAATTTGCCTCCACACCTATACATCTTCTTTATTCAAGTGATACAATGTGGGTATACTACAGATTTTACAAGTGGCTTCGCAAGCGTAGTCTATCTTCTTTTGTTGTTAAGGTGGCTAGAAATTTCACCCTTAAGATGGATAAAGTAAGATGATCGGGGTTCAAACTCCGATCCCCTGTATTTATAATATAATATCATTGTCAACTGAGTTAAGATCACGAAACAAGCACAAAGTAGTATTTTTAGCAATTTATTTATGCGCATGTTCGATTCAGTTTTGTGAGATAGAAAATGAATTGAATTTTGCCACCCATTGATTGGTGTTTTATTTAACTTGAAACAGTTGTATGCATATAATACCCGGTTAAAAAACAAAAAACTACTCCAAATAATGATATACTTCCATCTCCTTGGCTAAAAACATTGAAATGAAGGGTTACAAATATGCATAGAAAACCCACAGGATGATGCGTATGGGATAGCCTATCATCTTGTTTGGCCCATAATGGAACCACTGGTATAATATAGAGTGGTCCCCCTTTATTCAAAAAAGAAAAACGTATAGGAGTGGTCCCCTCCCTATTCTATGACCTGTGATATCAAAATTTATCATATTCTTTTTTGTTTTTAATTAAAAAAAAAATCTCAAAATTCAACCCTATTTCATGGATTATTAAAATGGAAAATAGTCAAAATACTAAGGAATAAAAATAATGATGTTAAAAAATATTTTTTAATCATCACCATTATTTTTTACATTAGAGAATGAATTCTTTCAAAAAAATTTCTTCTCAATTGCTCAATTGTTTAATCATCATCCTTAAATTTATTTTTTTGCTTTTTCTTTCTCTCTTTACTTCCAAATCAATGGCTTAAAAAAGTGTTTCTTATAAAAAAGATCGAAGATGTAATAAAAAATGTCATGTTTACTATTCACATAATTTACTTTGACGATAAATTTTTATTAATATATAAAATCAAATGTTAGCAAATAAGATATTGTTCGATTTGTTTCAACGAATATTTTCAAAATATAATTTACTTTTTTTGAAATTTTTATAATAGATAATTAAATATATTAGTGATTATAATCAAAGGCGTCTTTGATACATGTGTCACATGGGTCATGACATATGGTCTCATAAAAATGGGGGCCTAAAAAATTAAAGGATAGTAGTATTAATAAATGAAAGGGTATGAAACAAAAGATTGTGGACTTTCAAATGAAAGATTGTAGAGTTCAAATATTTGAGATTTTCTTTATTCTAAAATGAATGATTTATTAGTTATAAAATGTCCTAAAAGAGATTGTTCTATTGTGAATAAAAATTTTATATGCTTTATAGCTAATTGTTATTTTTTAGGGCCTATTTTTAATAATCCCACATGACCTCCAAATAATTGGAAACGCCACTAATCATAATTGTGCATTGACGTAGAAAAAAATAATGCATAAACCAATCGTTAGTTGGTTCAGTGGTGATTGACCCTAAACTTGGTAGGGAGGATCACGATTCAATCCCGCAACTATGATCGAGAGGAGGCTGAAACCACTTGATGCCAGAACTGACCTCCGAACCAGATTAAATTGGTGGTCAGAAAAAAAAAAAAACTTAAAAAAAGAGGAGTGTGTTATTATAGTTAATTAAGTAGTAAAGTTAGTTAACAACACAACTTACTTTCTTTATTACAAAAATCCTATATCTATGAACGATAAAATACAGTGAAGAGTATCTCTGAAATTTAATACATATAGGTGTCAACATTTATGTTCTAGTAGCATCTTTTTTTAACATATGAAATTTTCACCGTCATTAGTGATAACTAATTTCCATTGAAAAATTGTGAGGCACATAAGGTGAGTTTTTCGCCTTTCAACTAAATTTTCTCAATACGTATGAGCTAGAAGTCGAACACATAACCACATATTTAAGGAGACTAAAAACCCTTATCAATTGGGCCCAGTAGTATCATTTTTCTTTACCCTTAATATTATAGTTCCAAAAGTACCCCTTGTAATAATCTACAGTAAGATAATGCATACATGCAAATGAAACAAAATTTTATTGGCTTATAAATAGATTTGGACACACTTCCATTGTCCACTCTCTCTCTCTCTCTCTCTCTCTCACCTCAATCAGCAGCATTAGCAGCTATCATCATCACTACCTTCAGGTGCCGCCACTACCTTACCATGCACCTTTCTTTTCGTTTTTTTCACGCAATTCTGTTCCTTTATCTCTTTCAATGTAACGTGGATAAATTCGATTGTATTTGTTTAGTTAGCTACTAAACATAAACTTGTTTAAATTTGTAATACGATGCAATGCAATGTCTCAAATGTGATGTTAATGACAAATTTATTCAATTGCTTTATATAATTGTGCATGTTGAGTTTTAGGAATGGATAGTGGTTAATATTCAACATCAATATCTAAATTGTTGAAAAGGTTTTCTAATTGACATTGTGATTGAATTGATCTAATTTTTTTTGCTTTTGGTTTATGAATGTAGTAGATAAAGGTTTAGATTCACTTTTGATTTCTAGCATTTTAGTCCCCTAGCTCAAAAGCCGGAATTTTGGTCTCGAGTTTCACGTGTTGCAATTTCGGTCGTAATCTAGATTTTCGACCCTAGTAATTGTGATTTTTAGGCCATAAAGTGCCGATTTTTTGTCGTATAAGAGACAATTTTTGGTATTTCTCTTCAAATTCGACATCGGGAGAAAGTCATCATTTTTTGGGTCAAAAATTTGGTTTGAGATAAATATTGTAACAATGTGTGAAATTGGGGGATCAAAATTCTGATTCACGTGAAATAGAGGACCCGAAAGTGTGTTTAAGCCTTATATACATAAATCGGTTTCATTGATATATGAAGGCCAAATGCATTCATAAGTCATTTAAGTTTCGCGTTTGTAACAGTTAGTTCATTTAAGTTTTTTAGGTAACAAATAGGTCCTTACAAGTTTTACACTTTTATTAATTCTTAATCATTTTGCTTTTAAATTAGCTTGTTCCTATGACCAACTGTGTTTATGAAACCAAGTGGTAGCTCAACAACTTTTGATGCTAGATTTTCTATTTCATTGTTATGCACAATTTTTTAATGTAGTTTTCCTAATGAAGCTTCTGGAAGTTGTGTTTTCTCTGAACATTGCACGCGGTTAATACTCATTCTTTCTTTGAAATGACAGAAATCACATTAGGTGGTGAAAGTTGAATTATGGCTGATGATAGTGCTGATCCTTTTCCAATGTTGGGAAGTGTGTATAGAGTCTCCGGTTCCAAATTCAACCAGTTGAGCTGCAAAGTAGCCGATACCAAATTGAATGCAGAACAAACTGGTGAATCCAAGGTGATCCCAATAGCTTGGTGTTCTCCAAAGTCTAGTTCAAATGCATGGAGCCATCCAAATGTTATCCAGAATCTGACAAAGAGGGGTAATAGTGGATCAGGGCTAGTTAACAACAACAATAACCTACAGGAGAAAAGCAATTCTCCGAATACTCTAAATGGAAGCGAAAATGGAGTTTCGAATAACAGCAACTTACCTCCACAGTCAGTAAAATCTCCAACACCAGAGAAAGGATTATATTCATCTGATGATGAAATTTTCGATAGCGAATCTGATATTGTGTTTGATAGTGACGATGATTTTTCTTTAGATGACACTGACTCAGACACAGGCGAGAAAAGCCATGAAGGGCGCATGAAGAGCAAGTGGTTCAGGAGTTTCTTTGATATTTTAAATAAACTGAAAGTTGAGGAGATCAATTCACAAGCAATACGCTTGCACTGCCCAGCATGCCAAGGAGGTACCGGGGCTATTGATTGGTATCAGGGATTGCAGCCCCTTCTTAATCATTCGAGGACAGTAAAAGTTAGGAGGGTGAGATTGCATCGAGCATTTGCTGAAACTTTGGAGGAAGAGTGCTCCAGGAGAGGAGCTTCATTGCTAATGGTAGGTGAAGCCCATGGACTATGGGAGGGTCTTGATAAGAAAGTCAAGGATCATGAAATTGTTTGGCCTCCAATGGTTGTCATCATGAATACAAAATACGAGCAAGATGAAAACGAGAATGTACGCTACATTTTATTTCTTTCTAGGTTGATGAAGTATATATATAGTCTTGAGCTATTTCCATATATTTGTTTTTTAAATTGCATATGCAGCTACTTGCTGGTGTTTTACTATTAAACAAAATTATGTATATCTTGGAAGAGTCTTTTGATCCTTTGTTATTTTCTTTAAATTTTTCTCACATGAAGTTCCACTGTAGTTTAACCTCATTGAGCTGAATTGTAGTGGACTGGAATGGGGAACCAAGAACTCCTTGATTGCTTCAGTGATTATGCTGCATTGAAGGCTCGACACTCATATGGTCCGCGAGGGCACCGAGGAATGAGTGTTTTGATTTTTGAAGTATCCACAGCCGGCTATTTAGAAGCTGTGCGGCTCCACAAGCATTTCAAAGAACAAGGAAGAGATAGGCAAGCTTGGGATCATTGTAAGAATCCATTTGTCCCAGGGGGGAAACGCCAACTTTATGGTTACCTGGCTACTAGAGAAGATTTGGATATTTTCAACAAGCACTCTGGAGGTCATTGTTACTCTCCCTTAATTGGTTTTTTGTCTATATTCTATGTCGAGCTGTTCATCTTGTTTGGAAAGATCAGGGATTGAAATAATTTATGATGAATTTGAATATGACAACACTGAATTGCTTAACTGCTTTGGTAGTTTAAGAATTCCTAGAAGGCATACTTCTCTTTGTTTACTGTTAGGTGATATTGTTTGTTTGTTTTTCGGAAATTGCTTTTCCTTCTCAGTTTCTGTATAGTATTTGGAATGAATGTTGCTGTCTGCTGATATATGATATATCCATACTTGTTTAGGAAAGTCAAAATTGAAGTTTGAAATTAGATCATATCAAGAGATGGTCGAGAGCAAGATAAAGCACATCAATGATGATGGTCAAAAGCTTGATATTTTTAAGGAGAAGATAGCTAAAGAACAACTCAAATCCAAAGTCTTTGCAGACACTTTATGTCAAGTAACTGAGAGGTTACGCAAAACAACTGTCGAAAGCCGTGTTGTGCGTGAACGTACTAAAGAATATCATCAACAAAACAAGGAGGAGGTACTGTTATGAGACTAAAATTAGATTAATATTATTCTTGTAATGCACATTTTTTTGTCTAAGAAAATGCTCGATTGTTTTATTATTAAGAAGCTGTGCATAGAATTGGTGAGGATGCTTTCCATTTTGAGGGTAATCATCAAAATGTGTTTTACTTTTGCAACTTAGTTTATTTGTCCATGTTTTTCAAAGTTCCATTTATTACTTGTTTGATTGTGATCTTTCATCGGTATTGTTAGGATATAGATTTAAGGGGAATTAGGGTAGTTAAGTTAAGGGTGTTAGAGCAATTCGTTCTGTCGGCTAGTTTGTCATGTTGGTGCTCAGCCAATCAACAAGTCTTTATTGAATTATTGAATACCGTAAACATTTATGAATACAATATGTAAGTAGTGACTCTATTGTAGAAGAGAAAACCCTTGGAGGAGAAGTTATCTCTCCTAGTCTTTCCTATTTTCTCAATAAAATTTCTGATTCTTTTTTATTCAATTATTGAGTTCCTAACTGGTATGAATGTTATGAATTTACAACTTGGTTGTATTTCTTGATTCTGGTAGATTATGCAAAAAAATATTTCTATGACTGATCATTTTATGTACCGTTTTTAGATGGATGCACAAGAAACTTTTTTCCTTGATAAAATGCAAATCATCCATCAAGCTATAGCTGCAAAGGAAGATGAGTTTGCGAAATCGCAGCAAGCAAAACGAGAAATGTTATGTGCTGTTGGAGATTCTTCTGTGAAAGAGGACGACAATCATATGTAATATTCTTTATATTCCCTTATAGTTCACTAATTGAGACACATTTCAAAATTTGCGATATATAATAGCTCATTTATTGCATATTAGCTTTCTTTTTCCAATTTTGGCTAGTAAGATTCAATTCTTGATCTTTTCTGAAGCTCAATCTTCTATTAACAGAATGGAGAAAATTTCTAGTTTCATAAAGTCCCAAGACAAAGACATGAGGCAATTCGAGGCTGAGAGAGATGATATCTTAAAAATCAATGAAGAAAAGAAGTTGGCTCTGAAGAAGAAGTATTGGCAAGAGCTGGTTGAACTTGAGAAGGAATTGGAAAATGAACTATCTGAGCTCATGAACAAGTACACTTTAAGCCAGTCTCAAGAAGAAAACCGTCAACAATAAATCGCGCCTAAGTCTCGTTAACATGGAAAACTTGCAGAGAAGTGGTAAATTTTGGCTGAATTTATTTAGTTTGAAAGTTGAAAAGTGAGAGTTGATGAGGCCATCACCAAAATTTTGATCCCATTTTGACTAGTTCTAGTCATTTTTGCTTTTGTTGCAATTGAGTGTTTTGCTCACTGCATTTAAATATAGTTAATCAAGAAATATTATTGCGCATGAAACAATGGTAGAGGCTTCATGTTATTTTATGTGAGGGACAAAACAATTTAAAATTTTATGAATACAATAAACTATTTGAATACAATTTTTTAATGATATTAAAATTGGTCAAGTGGTTAGCATCATTGTTTTGTCTTTTGTGGGAAGAAAAATACGGTGTAAATCATTGATTTTGTATTTTTGAGACTTTTATTTAAGTTTTGCACAAGAAAATATCAAGGAGTTCCAAAAATATTACTTCTAAGGATTGAATGAGTTGTGTTGTGTATGTAGTTTAATTATGATTCTATTTATAAAATAATGGATTATAAAGTAATGGCCAAAGCCAAATATTGTCTAAATTATGATTTCTATAATGATTTATTGAATTATAAGGAAAATTTGTTCCATAAATTAAACCCGAATTTCACTTTGAGGATGAAATTTTAATCAATAGACTATTTCATAAAAACAAAGTTTTAATATTATATCCTTGAGGTGAATGGTATTACTTCTTTTGCTCGTTGTTTCCGCGGCAGTAGTGATGAGTTTTTTCATGCTCAAACTTGTCGGCAGACAGAGATTATGTCTACTTTGGAAGGGAAAGGTATGACATTATTATATGCTAAATGTGACAAGTAGCTAGGCTTGCGATTTTGGAGTGTACTTTTTATAAAGTTTTGGGTTCGATTTCTTTGGTGGAATTTTCAGTAGGTAGTCTATACAAAGCAAAAGAAAAAAAACAACCAAGACTTTAAATTGTGCCCTCGAAAGTGTACGGTATGATTGATCCCTTCTGACTAATCGATCTTTGGGCTGAATACCAATTTATTTATTTTTAAAAAAAAGTAGCATGGATGGTACCGGCGGGCGGTCCGCAAGCCCGAAAAAATTAAAATTTAAAAAATAAAATAAAATATAAATATAAATAATTTGTTTTGGATGATTTTAAATTAGTTTGTAATATAAATTATAAAACATCGTCCGCTACTTAAGTAGCAGATGAGTAAAAATATGGCACCCAAAAAACTCGTAGGTAGCGGATGAGTAAAAATAGGACATACGAGAAACTCGTACGTAGTGGATGAATAAAAATAGGGCGAGCGAAAAACTCGTACGTAGCGGATGAGTAAAAATAGGGCGCGCGAGAAAGTCGTAGGTAGCGAATGAGTAAAAATATGACGCACGAGAAACTCGTAAGTAGCGGACGCGTAAAAATAGGGCGCGAGAAACTCGTAGGTAGTGGATGAGTAAAAATAGGGCGCGTGAGAAACTCGTACGTAGTGGATGAATAAAAATAGGGCGCGCGAGAAACTCGTACGTAGGGAATGAGTAAAAATAGGGCGCGCGAGAAAGTTGTAGGTAGCGGATGAGTAAAAATATGACGCGCGAGAAGATCGTAGGTAGTGGATGAGTAATAATAGGGCGCGCAAGAAACTCGTAGATAGGGGATGAGTAAAAATACGGTGCGCGAGAATTATTATATATATATATAGCGGATGAGTAAAAAATAGGACGCGCGAGAATGATTAATGCTATTTATATGGTTGAGTTTTAGCACTAGAAGTAAAAAAAAATTAAAAAAAATAAATCGGACCTGCCCGAAAGCCCGACTACCCGTACCGGGCCGGGCTCGGGCACTAATTTTGGTAGCTCGTTTTTTATCCGGCCCGACGAAGCCCGAAGCCCGACCGGGCCGACACGAAATTGGTCGGGCAGCCCGTTTTGACAGCTCTAGTACTATGTGATTTTTGAGAGTCATTCTCAAACATCAGTGAACTCTATTACTACTAATAGGGATTTAGAATTTAGTTCTACTATTGTTTAATGAATTAATTTATCTTAATTATCTGATTTATGGTACATAATTAATGACTTAACTATTAAATTAAAAAATTAATAAAAAATAAATGAAGCAGCTGAAAAAGAACACAAAGTGTGGTATAAAGAAGAGCTAGATCCATGGGTGATGGTAATAGCAATGTTTGATGTTCCCATCTCATCCACCGTAGAGACTGACTCTGCAACGACTCATCTTCTTTCTCTTTCCCATTCTTTTCGCAGATCCAAATCCATAGATTCACAACATTAACTAACCAAATCAAGATCCATGTTGTTCGCATCATCTTCTTCTTCTTCTTCACTCCTATATTTACTCTCATTATTATTCTTACTATTATTATTCATATCTTCCTCATTTGCTTCTATTCACATCTACAATCATGAACCATTTCAAGAAATCGGCAATGCTTTTCTCCTCTCCGGTGGCAGCGAAGGTATCTCCGCCTCCCTCACCACCGCTCCCCATATCGCTTCCATTCACGACGGCCATTCTTACATTCGGTAATCTCACTCTTTCTGCTTCCATACAATACTTGATTTTCATGAAATTGTCAATAATTTCTACTAATTATTACTAGTATGTGGTTATGCCAATTCATATCAACATTGCAAAAAAATTGATGGAAAATAGATGCCAACTCTGTTTGGTAAAAAATAGCAGATAAACTTTTAGCAGATAGCTTATAAGCTAGCTGATTGAATTTGTAGTGTTTGGTAAAATTAGCGGGCTTATGAGTATGAAATGACGTAAAAAATATATGTTTAATTAATTTTTTTTTTTTTTCCAAGTAAGATGATAGGGGTAAAATTGGAAGAAAAAATAATGATAAGCTGTAAACTCATAAGCTAATTGAAATAGCGTTTTTTTAAAAAACTGTTACCAAACAGAGCTTATAAGCTAAAAGCTATAAGCTATAAGGTAGCTTATTGGCCTTCCCAAACAGAGCCTATGTGGTTATGCCAATTCATATCAACATTTCTCTGTGCAAAAACATTGATGGAAAATAGATACTATATTAGACTGAACTATATTAAATTTTGATTTTTCACAGTGAAAAGTTCTATGCCATGTGTAAATAATACTGTTTTTTTGCTTATGGGTGATAGGTTTGAGAATATAACATTTAGGAGAAGAAAATCTGCAGCCAGGGCACGAGGTACCGTGCCAATACACATTATAATTTTCGAGGCTGCTGATCGTGATGATATAGGCGGTTCTGCTTATGGTGGACAACGTGCAATCTGTTGCACCTCTGATTTAGCTAAGATGGGAGCTTGTAAGCAAGGAGAGGTTATCAGGAGACCTTCTGCAACAGACACTAATTGGCCGGTCGTTATAGATCTATATTTCAAGGGGAAGTCTAATCTTATTAGTTTAGATTCTAAGGAAGTTCCTATCACGAAGACTGGAATGTATAACTTGTTTTTTGTAGCTTGTGACCCCAAGCTTAAGGAAATTGTAATGAGCGGGAAGACAATCTGGAAAAACCCTGATGGGTTCTTACCTGGTAGGATGGCTCCGTTTAAGAAGTTCTATGTATTTATGACGTTGGCTTATGTCTGCCTCGGCATTGTTTGGTTACTTCAGTATGTGAGGTTTTGGGATGATGTACTACAACTTCAACACTGTATCTCAGCTGTCATTGGTCTTGGATTGTTTGAGATGATTCTTTGGTATTTTGAGTATGCCAATTTCAATAATACTGGAATCAGACCTATTGTTGTCACAACATGGGTTGTCACTGTTGGGGCTATAAGACAAACGATAGCGCGACTTCTCATACTCTCCGTTTCCATGGGTTATGGTGTTGTGCGACCCACTCTTGGTGGTCTTACATCAAAGGTCCTTTTGCTTGGAGTAACTTACTTGTTTGCATCGGAGTTGCTGAATATTACTGAATATGTCGGGACCATCAATGATATATCAGGAAGGGCAAGGCTCATTCTAGTTCTTCCTGATGCTTTCTTGGATGCATTTTTAATTTTATGGATTTTTACTTCTCTATCAAAAACACTGGAACAGTTACAGGTATCCTTTCCTCAAATTCCTGTTATTTTACAGCACCCTGCCTCTAAAATTTTCTGCTTTGGATTTCTGACTATCCTCTTTTTGCCAATATGTTTGGCCTTCTTTTTGTATCTTCCTTGTCAGGCAAAACGGAGTTCTGTTAAGTTGGATATATATCGGAATTTCTCAAATGCACTAGTAGCAACGGTGACCGCCTCGGTTGTCTGGATAGGTTATGAGGTAAGGCTTGTAGTGAATTTATTTATTTTCTGCAATATAACATGTACCTCTTTTCAAGCTTTCTTTATTCTCTATCCATATTACCCTTGCATATAGGTACTGGGCCTGTTCCTTTAATTTCCTATTTCTCACAAGTGGTCATGTACTGGTCTGGTAAAAATAGAGTAATGTGATTCATTTGTCAATGTATGGGTGGGTGTATATGTCCCAGCTAAGGGCTCTTAAGCCTCTGTAATGTGCAGCCTTTGCCCTAGCTCCCTCATGTTTGGAAACTAGCCACTCCTTTAGAGCTTATCTATGTTGTTTTTCCTGCAGTGTAGAAACGCTAGCATTTGGAACTAACATTACTTTAAGAAATCTTAACCTGTAGAGTAGCACCTGTCTGTTACCATTTGTTACTTTTTCCTTGGTAAATATCAAGTGGATATGTGAGAAGAAGACCAAGAGGCTTCTGATTGGAAAAGGGAGAGGAAGACCTGAGAAGATAATAAGAAAATCAATGGTTTTATAAAAAAGATATTTTTAATAGAGCTGAATGATACTGATCCATGTAGCTAACCTTCTACCTATTAGAATAAGGCTTTTTGTTGTTGTTGTCGTTCAAATATCAAGAAAAAACAAATTATTAATAGAGAAGAGGCAGCTCAAAGATCCCTGTCAAGAAAACCTCAACAAATTGGAAACTAAATGTGTACCACTCAACCTATCAGCCATATGAACAAGAGGAAAAATGCATGATCAAAGGAGAACACAGGAAATGCACATGCATTTAAAGTAAAATTGATCAGATGGTGGATAAATCAATTGATGACTAAATGGGATTCTTCACTTTGTTGATACATTTGAAAGAAACATTTCAGAGGTGTTTCTATCATTGGTTTTATTTGTTGTTGACTTATCTGGAACTGCTTGTCTCTATTTCAAATAAATTACTGAAATGTAGTTTTCTTGTGGAAATATACTGTCATGTGGCATTCTTCAATTTTTTTTATCTAGGTCGCCATCAGCTAACTTTACTTTTACAGGTTTACTTCAAAGCAACCGATCCATTTAATGAACGCTGGCAGAGTGCTTGGTTCATCACTGCATTCTGGGACATTCTAGCATTTGCACTACTATGTGTTATATGTTATCTCTGGGCTCCCTCCCAAAGTTCTCAAAGGTGCATTGTATTTTTCAAGTTGTAAATATGGCTTTTTCTTCCACCATTTATTACTTGTTATTTTCTATTTTGAAGTGATTCTTTAGATGAATCTCATCAATAAGTAAGCTACAAGCTTTTGAAATTTACAATTCATCTGATGGGTTTGCCTTGCCCTGAGAGGAAACTTTATATTGTGGAGCAAAGTTGTGCCTACAGAGTCTCCTTAGCAAAATTTTCAGTATATTCTGTGGACTGGATGGTTTAGGCATATTATGGCATTTAGTCATTATACAGGATGTGGCTACCTGTGGATTTTTTTGACTTTGTGCTAGCTTCATCTTCTAAGTACTACTAATCTATATTTACACAATGATAATGTAGTGTTGTGTGGGTGAGGCTAATTGTAGACTTGTAATAGTGAAGCGGTAAAATAATAAAAACAAAAAAGAGTATGTCATTTCATGTTGTAACGTCTGAATGGTTTCCGGCAGAGCCTCACTTCTTTTTGTTTTATTTGCCTTTTGAAACTACACATAGGTATGCATACTCAGAGGAAGTGGGAGATGAATCTGATGATGAAGAAGCTCAGTCTCTAACTAAGGGAAAACAAGAAGGCCGAGGAGAATTAAGTTTAGTCAGGCAAGAGAAGAATGTCCAAAATGATGCATCTTCTGACGAAGACGACGAATCAGAAGAGGATAAAAGGGAATAAGCTTTTAACAACTTTCTTTTACCACATTTGTACTGTTTTTCCCTGCTGGGTTTTTAAGTCTTTTGACCCAACCCTCAACAGGAGGCATTGTATACAATTTTGTTCATTTTGTACTGGAATGTAAGTGCTTCATATTCTTTGTTCCAAAATTGTTTTATATATCGTGTAATTAATGTATAACAATTGTGGTGTGGTGACTCGCCAGCTTCTAGATTTAGTTTGTTACCATTATGTTATTACCTTGTGTTGACTGACAGAGAATGATCATGAAATGAGAAATTAGTATTTTCCTTTCTGTCTTCTTCTTAGGAAGTTTCTCTTCCTTCCAAGCAAAGAAAAATACTCTCCATCGAAAATCTCTCTTTAGCCTCTCCTCCCTGTCTCCATTCTGGTTGATTCGCTTCTTCCTTCATGCAAGTGATTGGTTCGCCCCTTTTGTGTTGCATTTTTTTGTGATCCCCCGCTTCAGTTTGCGTTTTTCAGATACTAACAGAGAGAAAGTATGGGTTTGAGTTCATTCATTTAAAAAAGTTTTAATCAAACGTTTATTGAGAAAGGTTTTCAAAGACATTTAAACTTTTGAGGAAAAAAAAAGTGTTATTTAAACATGAGCACCGAGTCATGCCTAACTTCCGCATAACCTGGGATCTTAGTGTTCTCACGTCTGAGTTAATGTAACAAGGATATATACATGCAGCTCTTTTTTTTTACAAAAGATGACATAGCCCAAGAACAAGACAAAACTAATAAATTAAACGCACACATGAAAGTTTCAAAGATGAAATAAAAAAAAGAAACTCCAAATCTCATTTAGAGGTGTTAATTGAAAATTTTCGAAGTGTGCATAATAAGGTTAAAATTAGCGAGTCAATCTGCACTTTTGTTGCTTCATATCAAGTATGAGTTATTTGGATGTGCCAAGACATAATCCCCAAAAGGGGAGTACTCCCACTCAACTTGCACTTGTTCATAATCATATAAATGAGAATATTTGAATAATTTTTCAGACTTGGGTGTGAGATGCCCTCCACACCAGACATAATCCCCACTTTTTTGTATGGAGACCATCACAGGCCCCAATCTTCTGAGTATAACATTTGAGTCATCAGCCACTAAAGTCACAAAGAAGGTCAGCATGCCACAGCCAACACACCATTGCCTTTATCGCAATTGAGCTTGATTTATTCTTCTTGGGGACGCTTCTAGCAAATTAAAATTGTCACCTTATGTTGAAAGTTCATGTATAAAGAATTATTACTCGTCCAACCTTTGATTACACAGAAAATGACAAGAATAAAATCATTTGATACTTTGTATAGATAATTTTTAAAATAATAGTATTATAATATTGGGTAGGTTAAATATATGTATAAAACTTTTTTAAAAAAATTACTAAAATTTTTTGATTTTTTCTCCCTAAAGAGTCTTGTGATTAAACTCCACTAAATATACAAAAAAAGTGAAAATTGTAAGTTCAGACCCTCTCCTACCAAATGTCTCCACAGAGAGTCTCCACAACTTGTACCATTTTGAAGTATATCAAATTTTAGATTCTATTATTAAACTATTACTCTTTTTTGGGTAAAAACTATTACTATTATTAAACTCATGAAAATCACAATTTGTGTCATGAAAACTATAATCAAAGCAAAAGAACAATTCCTTAACTAAACTTTTTCCTCCTTGTACAATGGCTCAAAAGTCTAACACATGGAAAAATAAAGTTTTACATGTTCAATACGGAAAAAAGAAAAACTGAAATACATAACTAAGATGTGTTTCTATTGACGAGAAAACTCCTTATGCCTCCTTCTGCTTCACAACTTGAATATCGGAGGCGATTGTAGTTTCCCTCATCCTGCAGAAGTAACCAAGTGTTATTTACATCATTCATTTTACACTTTGCTCAAGACACAAATTTTCTATCCTTTAAGCAATGTGATGCGATTATATCAATTCATTTTACACACTTTCTATAAGACACATGCTTTCTATCTTATAAGACCGAATCCTCTATAAAAAGTTTTTAAAGAAAAATTAAATTCCAAACACATCCTTGACATACGTTGCTACAGCCTATGGTAAAAACCAGATTCTCTCATTACATTAAAGAAATGGGCAGTCATTACACAGGCCCCCCCAGGGTAGCAAACAGTCCAAAATGTAAATGTTTTCTATTAACTGCAAATTAATGATATGAAATTGGTGTGCATTTTTATGTAAGAGTGTTTTACATTACATCTACAGTGTCAAACAATGCAGCAGATGTAAGCAACTACATCAATCTAACTCACATTAAGAATGCGTATAAAATATAAATTAAACAAGATTACAGTACATTAACTACAAATGCCAATCAGATTTTTTTCCATGTTCTTACAATGCCAGCATAAAATTATTCTAGAAAGCTAGTGTATTACATTGATCAAGGATTTTCTGTTATTTTGCAAATTGGAGGCAACATTCTCAAAGGAGGAAAAAAAATATAGTAATTAATCAGGATCACAATAACTACATAAAACCTTAGTTTCTTATGCATTCATTTTATAGAGTTAGGCTTGTATAATCTCTTGTACTTGTATCAATGCAGTAACTACATCTTGATGTTTACAATGATATTGATTAATTGATAACATCTTAGCAATAAACAATTGATGAAGGATAACACCTTATTACCGCAAAATATGTTCACATAGAAATTTAGCCATAGCAGAAGTAGATTTAAAACAAGAATTCACTTCTATCATCAAACTTTTTACGTAATTTACAATGTTACATTACAGAAAAATTTAACATCAACAGCAATACAATTTAGAACCCATGAGCATAGCTCAGTTAGGCTTGTATATTACATTGCATGTAATATAGGGAACCGAGGTTCAAACACCGATACTTCCATTTATTCACCTTAAAAAGTAAAATTCTAGCAACTATGCTATTTGACCCCCAATGAATAGAAATTCACCAATCAATCGTCATAACTAAGAACAAACTAAAGCCATGCATTGTAAGCAAACATGCATGCTACGATTATGCAAGAAAATCATGAATACAACCAAACAAAGAACCCACTTTAATTCAAATTATTCAATTTATATATACTTCAAAAAGCACTTGATTCATATTAAGCACGAAAATCAATAATTCACATTCAAACCAACAATTCTATCAAATTAAATAAGTTTACAAATCATAATTTTAACAGGAGCTAATAAAATCAATGGGATGAATCAAAATATAATAATACCTAACCAGATCCAACGATGATGTTGTTAATTGGAATGAAAATGAGCTTGACGAAAAACCCAACGAATCCCATCACAACGAAACCAATTGCAGTACGAACAGCAACTTTGGAAAATTCTGCAATACGAAAAAAAGAAACATAATAAAAATCAAGATCTACAGAATCCAAATCAGATGATCCTGAATCAAATACTCTTAATAGCGGCTTTTACCTTTGCGATCGGGTTTGTGGCAACGCTTAACGAGTCTAACGCTGTCTTTGGCGAATTCTCTGAGTGGATCGAAGACGGAATCAATGGCGTCCATTTTCTTGATCTGTTTGGGATTTGGATCTGAGAAGAGAAATTGAATATGAAAAAGAAGAAGATGAATTTTTGGTTGATATAAGGTTGAAAGAGTGAAATAAAAGAAATTGAAAAAAGGGAAAATAAATTGGGATGGGAAGACACGTATAATTGGCCAATGGTTTTTTGACACGCTGGAATTTTATTTGTCATGCCAACTTGGACTCAAACTTTTTAGTGCTTTGACCAAATTATATTACTATTTTTTTGGACAAAATTAAAATATTAATTTAAATTAGATGAACACTACTAGGTAAATGAATATTAATTTAAATGGATATGTAATAATACACGACTTATACGGATAATTGTGATTGGTCTATAAATAGTATGAATATAAAAAAAATAAAAAATATTAGGGAAACTTTAGGGTACATATGAAAATTTTCAATGTACCGATACATCAAATTATTAAATTACTAGGTAAATTGATATTTTGTGAAAGAAATAATTTTTCTATCATTTAAAATATTATAATAACTAAATACTATTTATCAAAATTGTAAAAAAAAAAAATATTTTGCATTTTTTTTTTTATCACACATAAAAGTCATTATTGAATTTCTTTACGCAAAAAATGTAAAATAGTTGGTAGAATGCTTATAAAACATTTGACTTGTGTTTTTTCTTGTGAAATTGTCATCTTGAAATATAATAATCGATAAATAGTTTTTAAATTTGTAAAATAATTTTCAATTTAATAATTAATCTATTTGATGTACTGGTACATTGATATTTTTTATATATATCGTAGAAGTTCCTAAATATTATTGGTAAACCAAAATCATCGACCTCGGCAAATGTACCACTACATATCCACATAATATGTGCACCAAAGAATACACCGTCGACAATGTAATTTTTTTCTTGCGCATGCATCCAATCAAATCACAACAAATAGATTTTTGTTGAGAAATTTTAGGAACTAACATATAAAAGTGGCACTATGATGTAATTTGATTGGATGTATGTATAAAAAAGTTTTACATCGTCCGTGTATAGCAATTTTTTTTGTTATTGGGTTATCATTATATTGGTATGAATTTTTCATCACATTAGTGATGACTAATATCTTCTAGAAAATATGTGACCCTTACCACTTGGATCAATTTATTGTTGGTTAAATAGCAATTAATCTCTAAAAAAAAATTCTTCACTTGACAAAAAAAAATCTTTTTATTTGGTGAATCACAATATTTATATTATTATTTTGGAATATTATTAGGTTTCTATTTTTTTATTTTGTAAAATAAAGTTTTTGGTTTGTATATGGAATTTTTAGATTTATGGTGCGTTTGGTAACACAAATAAGCTAGCTTATAGCTAATTATATGAGTTTATATGCTTGTTTCAAAAAATTAGAGGTGTTTGGTAACAAGCTTTTTTTACTGGCTTATAGTTTTTTTCCATATGCTATTTCAAGTAGCGTTTGAACTTATAGCTTATAACTTTTTACACTTCATTCTATTTTTACCCTTTAATTTAATAACCACCCACTTTAAAAAAAACTACTCACTATCAATTATGTCATTTTATATTTATTAACCATTTTAAAAGTTAATTTTACCAAACACTTTAATTTTAATTAACTAGATTTTCAGCTATCAACTATAAGTTACCTTTTAACCTTATTTTTCCCAAACAGAACGTTAGACAAACAGACCCTTAGATATTAGACTATTGGCTATTTAATTAAAAAATATATAAAATTGGTTCCCATGATTTAAGTTTAACTCAAGAAATTTAAGTGAATGATCTGAACACGGTTAAAATTTAAGGTTGTACTTTGTGTTTTCTTTTATACACAAAGGTTGTACTTTGTTGAAGAATTGCTTGGAAAATCTATGAGTGAGAGAGAAAGAGAAAGAGTGATGTCGAGCAGTGACAGAGGCGAAGATCAAGTGAAGAAGCAGAATCAGCAACAGCAGCAAGGTGAACGGATTCTCGCCCCGACCCGTCGACCCGATGGAACATACCGAAAACAAGTTCGCATCAGAGCCGGTTATACCCCTCAAGATGAAGTCGCTATTTATCAACCTAAACCTGCCCTAGTATGTTTTTTCTATAATAAAGTCTCAATTTTTAACATCAATTTTCAAACCCCAATAAAAATATCATAATGGGTTGTGTTCAAAATTCATTATTGTTATTGTTATGCAGATGAGAAAGGAAATGGCTTCACACATTGGTCCTCCAGGTTATGACCCTCAATTGGATTCTAAACCAAAAACCAAAGCAGTTAAGAGGAATGAAAGAAAGAAGGAAAAGAAACGCCTTCAGGTTTCTCTCTTATACCATAAGTGCTTGTGTATAAGCTATTTCTATAACAAAAGATAAAATGTTAAGTTATTTTTGTATAAGCTATAAGTTGTTTTAATAAGCTAGCATGGAGAGTTTATGAAAATAAGTGGAAAACAACTTATGAACATGTCATAAGTTGTTTTCATAAGTTCGTGTAAGTGCTTATGTCAGTGGATAAGCTCAAATAAGTCAATTCAAACAGGCCCTTAGTACAAAGTGTTGTCAATTATCGGCTAGCATTGTAGCATAGCGAAATTTGAACAAATTGCTATTTTTTGTGATCTGCGATTGACAACAATGGTGTTTCATTAGAAATTAAGCTATTGGGAAGTGTATATGTGTATATGTAGTTTTGGTGATTGCATCCTATTGTTGTGAATAGAAAAATTAAGTTGCCAGAGTTATTTATTTCTTGCAGGCAAATGAAAGTAACTTAGAACCAACTGTAGTTGAAGATAGTAGTATTAAGCAAGAAGCTGTCGTTTCATTAACTTCTCAGATCAATGAACTAGCTGTTTCTGGAGATACCTCAATTGTTACTCCTACCACCAATTCTGTAGAAGCTTCAGAGCCAATTGGCTCGGCTCAAGATTTGGACAAAAGAATACGAGCACTGAAAAAGAAGGTACTTGTACTGTGCTTTATTTAGACTTTCTGCATTAGGAGAGATTAGCTTGACATCTCTATCTCTCTAAAGCATGTATTTGATAATCTCTATCGCTCTAAAGCATGTATTTGATAAAGATTCTATAAGCATTCATTTGTTTTGAGTGTTTGATGAGGTTATTTCTAGTAAACAGGAATTTTTATTTGTCATACATGTCTACATAGTAGATACCTTGAATGATTATATTTTTATGTGTTCTCGACACAAAACATTTAATGACTTAATGTAGCTAAGATATTCTTTTAGCATAAAGGCTAATGCCTGAAATTGAATTATACTGATTCCAAGTGGGTAATTAGGGTGAGGCGAATGATATCGATTAAACTTTCCGGTCTCCGATGAAATTTAAAATGAAGCATGCAACTAGAGAAAAGCAATGTTGCTAGTGCTGGTTGTGGACATAATTTTGGTCCATTTAGCACAGGTTATCTTATGAACTATTCCATTGGATTTAGGTCCTTTTAGCACAGGTTATCTTATGAACTATTCCATTGGACACACGATAGTATTACATAATTATGGTATTAGCATTAGTATCGTAACATGGTATAGGAGCATTGTTGTTAAGTGGTGGAATGGCTTGGCAGACTTTTAGGCAACCGTTAATCTGTTATAAGCAATTTGTGAAGGGATGTCCATCATGCCGGCGTCACAGGCCGCAATGGCTGGTTTTTTAGCCTTCTGCCATATTCCACCATCTGCTGGCGACAACATTGTATAGAAGTACTTGAGGTGCTACTGTTATCCAGCATTTTTCGATATAAGGTTGGGGGCTGTACAGAACTTTAAACTTTTAGGTAGCCTTTAGGTTGTGTCCAAAGAAAAACTCACCTCCTATTTATTCACTTCATATTAATCAACTTCTTGGATTCACTCAAATATTTGGCTATTAGTCAATGATCATTCATTGAGCCAACAAGGATCCCCTGCTCTTTCTAGATTCAAAATTTCAAATATTCATTCTCTTTGTTTATTTATGCTAGCCACTTCCATGTAACACTCCCCTTTCATTGTTTTTTTGTCTACCAAATGAGAATTCATGCTGAAAATGGTGTGCTTGGATACCCTGGAAAATGTGTCTAACAGCTGTGACAATGTTTAGCAAGAAGCCCAAATGAAAAATGTGTCATCCATATTCTTCTTGTCTAGCGGCTTTAAGTTGTGGCCAACGTTTGAGTTGTTTCCGTTCCAAGGGAGTATTTGGTTGGAAAGGGCTCCTAGAGTTTCGAGTTTATTTCATTAACTTGTTTTTGTTACGGGATAGGATTGTATGGGGATAACTATCATGACACAGTAGGTGTATTTTAATTTTATCTATCTTGCGGAACGACTAGGGTTCACGTAGTGCTATTTTTTCTTAACACTTGACTGTTGGATGCAGATTCGACTTACGGAAGCACTACAGGAGAAAACCGCAGAGCAAGATTTAAAGCCGGAGCAGTTAGAGAAGCTAGCAAAACTGGAAGATTGGCGTAAGGAGCTAAAACAATTGGAGGATAATAAGGCTGAAATATCGGCAGCGTGATTAAAGTGTTAAAATTAGGATGATAAGAATTTGTAGTTCTTAATGTTTCTTGGTTGGATATAAACTCTAAATCAGTAAATCAATCAAGGATTTTCTTTTCGTCAGCTCTTTTTACCTTGCATTTTTTTGCTATAATATTTTAGACTTTTTAGTATATAACTGTTAGGGAGTTACCCATCAAAAACCTTATATACTTAGTCATTGCTAGATGAATGCTATCTATTACCTGGTCACTTGTTCTCCAATTTGAGAGACTAGTTTTTTCATTTATTTGGGTTGTAACGCTCACCTTCTGAGCGTACTCACTCTCGACCTCTGCAAAGAGCTTCCCTGGCTGCTTCTGACTCTGCTGTGAGCGCCCCTTGCTACTGCATCCGTTGTGACTTGTGAGGTTGTCATTCCACTTCATTATAGAGACTTTTCTTTGCTGTTCCAACTGGTTCATTGAGATAGTGGTTTAATGGATGAGTTTTTGTTATCGATGACTTAAGAAAATCTAGTGCTGAACATACTTGCATGACAGTAATAGGGTAGACTCACAAGTGAAATGACGTGGGATATAAACTTAGTTTATGGTGGTGACTAACATCAATTTTACACTGTTGTTAAAGTAACACACAGTTTTACACAATTTTTGATTGTTTACACAATTTTTTATAGCATCCATTGATCTTAAATTGGACAGTTCATACTACATATTAATAAAACTATAAACTATCATTTTCAACCTTCTTTGCCCCATAGTTACAATGTTGAAATAAAAGATTGAAGTATGACTTTTTTCTAATCATTTTTTTCTTTCATTTTTCATATACTCTTGTAATTTACAATTTACATTTTAATAAATAAGCAACTTAGTAATTTTTAATACTACAAGGATTATATTTACACAAAATGCAACGATGCTATCATTTAAATACGATTAAAAAAAATTTAAATTGTCAACATAGCCAATCCTCTGCCTTCAAATAGATTTTAAGTATTTAGTTTTTTGTTGATGTAAAACGAAAATTAAACATTAGCAAGTGGAAAGTGGAAGTGCCTTGCGTTCACAAGACTTGGAGAATCAAAAGCTTGTTAACAAGACTTGAAAATTGTACTTCATGGAACATAAAATTTGAAGTTTTGCAAATGAAAAGCTTGTTCACAAGACTTCAAAATTTGATAATATAAATTGAATATTGATAGCAAAAATATTTCTTGTTCACAAAATTTCAGTTGTAAGTTACGAACAATACATGTCTTTTCCTTGCTAAAAATAATACGCTAAAAATAATACATTCACCAACTCTTCTAAAAATGCATTATATGAAAAACTCCAATACTGCATAGTACTGTATCACTACATCGAGGTCGCCTCCAATGTAAATTGAATCACACTATGTCTTGCCATCTTCAACATTCTAACTCATTTACTATCATCATTCAACATCTGAATCACCAGGCCCGTCAATTAAGAGTTCAAAATCATCAGAACTCCATCTGCAAACCAGGTGCAGTCGAAATGTAGCCATCATGACTCCCATCAAACGCTGTCAAAAGCACTAACAATGTCAGAAGCATATAAAACGTTGATAATTTACATACCATAACAATACTGTGCTAATTGACGCTAGCTTATATGCTTATTAATAACCCAAATTATCAATTACTTCAATTCTTAAAGTCAAGAGGTTGGATGGAACATAGTATTGAGAATTTAACGAGGAAACAAAAACATAAGCAGCATTTCTATGTGAGCATCACTACCCCCACACACAAGAAAAAACCAATGGTGGCAATGTGAACAATCGAATGCTCACTATATAAAAATGAAAGATATCGGGAGGAAAAATTATATTAAAGTTTTCAAATTTTTACAAATCATCCTACTCCACCGTGTTCTTATCTTTGAACCAAAATTCTTAAAAGACATATCTTGCTAGAGCAACTCATAGGCAGGAAGTAGTTATTAGGTTAAATCGCTCCTGGAGTAATGTTACTTCAAGTTTGTTCCTGGCCACAATTTATGCTCACTAACATGGCACAGATGATTTAGGTAATAACAAAATAACTAACTTTCAAAAAAACAAAATAACTAACCAGTATGCGAGATGCTTCAGGTGATAAAGGCTTTCCCTCCTCACAAACAACATAGTCAGAAACAAGCTCAACAACTCCTGAAAAATTTTGAAAACGTAAATCATCTGTCTTCTATTAGGAGATTCACTTAATTACACTCCAATGCAACAGTATACCTTTATTTAACCGAACAGGCATGCCTTGCTTCCGGAGAAAAGGTTCCATCTCATGGGTGAAATGCTCTAAAGGACCCTCTTTGAGTTCCACCTGAAACAGTCAGATCCTGGGAGTATGAGTTTTATTTACAAAATTTATAAGGCATGCCATGTGCATGAGCGCCTAAAGGATAAAACAGGAAAATTGTACAAGGCATTCGAATCAAATGCATCAAATAAATTATGTTGACTATAAATTAGATTCAGACACCTTTTCAGTGGCAATGCTTCCTGTTCTTGCAAAGTCGTATCCCTCAAATTCATTAAACAGCCTGCAAATGCATCAACGAAAAATTCAGGTTCCACTCAAAGAAAGGGCAGTAAAACATCTAGACCAACCGAGTTCGAAAATGTAAAAGATTGTTTTTTAGAGTAAACCATCAAACGAGTCCCTGACACCATAGGACACTCTAAATTAGATCCCTGACTTTATGCATGTTTCATAAAAGTCCCTGACACCGTTAAATTGCCAAGTTAGTCCCTATAAGTACTTACTATCAATTAAGTCCTTGTATTTTACCACTTACTATCTTTTTGGTCCATAGGTTTATCCACTTGTCCCTAACATATTCTTGGAAGGACTATCTAAGTAAAATTTAACAAAGTAAGGGAACTTTTTGAAATATTCATAAACTTGAAGTTTTTGGGTGTCTTAAAATTGATCATCAACTACTATAAAGTGATATAGACCAAAAACACATACATTACTATCCTCCATAACTAAATTTTTTAAGTTCAATCAATAGAAAATATACCTTTCAATTTCTTCTCTAGAAAGATTGGTAAAAACCATCCCAGCATTTCCACGCAATAGCTATAAGAAAAAATAACAAGCAAAATAAAATAAGAACTAAGAAAAAATTATAAAAAATCAAAATAAAAAGAGTTAGAACTAGAATTAGAAGACAACCTTTGAAACCTTATGAAGATTAGGTTTGATTTCATCAGAAGGAGAACGACCAAGAGCAACTTGCATTACTTTATTGGATCCAAGAAAAAACCTACTACTTTTTTGTAGTTGATCTCTAAACTCTTTCAATTTCTGGTTCCTCATATTCTCAAAAGAAAACACATAAACTGAATTGTAATTTTCAGCTGCATCTCTTATTGCATTCACTATCAATTCTTTGTGACCTCTTCCTTTTTTCGTTGTCTTTGAAAGTGTAACTGCAATAATAATCATATTCATTGTTAACATCATAGTGTTTTGTTCTTCAATTCAAATAGAGATTATTCGAATGAAATAAAGAGATAACATAATCATAAATACCTTGTTTGTTTCTCTTAGACTTTGGCATCGTTGAACTATGGAGGCGATTTCGATGTGTTTGTGCAGAGTTGTTTATGCTCTCTGCGAGTGTTGTATTGTAGGGTTTAACAAATGAACTTTGTAGGTTTTGTCTTGTTTCTTCGGGTTGGGCTTATAATTGGGCTCTTTTTTCAACCTCCGATTCAATATGGGCTTTCATTATGCGACCTTATTTTCCCTCTATGTTCTAAACACACTCCCCCTTTTCTTAACTTTTCGACAAACTTTTTTTTTTTGACACAAACTTTTCGACAAACTTGTCCTTTTATTTTAATTAATTACAAAAAAAATTGAGGGAGAGAATGGTGTCTCAATTCAATGAATGAGAGATATTAGGGATTGAATAGTGTTTATAAAAATATTTATATTTGTCTCCTAATTGTCCCTCCTTGAAATTAGACATTTGGACGATTTTGTATGGAAGTATGCTTCTTCATGATCTCATAAGTGGAATTTATAAAAAGTATTAATTTCTCTCTCGCTTTAACCCACTTTATTCTCTATTACACTAACATTCTCACTTAATGCTTGATTCACTCACATGTGTATGTTTCAATATACTTATCCGTATAGTCTGAATCTGCTTGTAGAAATACACATTTGAACGTGAACAATATACATCCTTATGTACATCATGACGATTTTAACAACAACAAAAAATTCCCAATTCCATTCCAAGTTTAGAGACCCATTAAATGAATTTTCTATTTCTTAATAAAGTATGGGTAAATGTGATTTAACCTGTCAATTTTTATTATTTCATAATCTACGTGTAAAACTCTAGAATGACTAAAGTTTTGGGACGGAGGGAGTATAACCTATAAGGCTATATCTCATGATCTCAAACTTTGGCATTGTAAAATGAAACCATAATTTAAGTCTACTGTGGGTAAATATTATACACAACAGCAAGAGAGAAATGTTTAATGTATTGAACAAATTTTGTTTTTTACGATGTTTGATGGAAATATATATTATTTTATTATTTTAGACAACTTATACATATGATAAAAAGTTGTCATGTTTAATAAGTGACACAATTTTTTTTATCCAATCTCTTATTAACACTTGGTTTGTCCAATCCCAAAACATTTTTCAAATTAAATACAATACGATTTTATTCTATCTCTTTTATATTTTACCATATCAAATGCAAAAAGAAAGTGTGAAGCCACTCCTTTAAGAGTTGTTATTTCACACAAAGACTTGAATTAGTATAAAATTTGACTACACTAGTAAAATTAACTTGCGGTTTTTTTGGTGACACAAACTTGTGACAAATTTTGACTACGTAAGACTATTCGTAATGAATCAAAAAAAATTGTGCACATACTCCTTCTGTCCCAAAATGTGTGAGCAATTTTGAGTTGTTGATTATATATATATATATAGTAAGGAAAATGCTAAATAGTGCCCCCGGGGCACTGTTTAAGGAAGCAAATATAGTAATATGACATTGAACTTTGTGCAGTCAACGCATCGAAAGTCTAAAAAGTATTATTTTCAATTTACAAATTTCCTTTTTTGGTTTCCTTAACCAGTGCCCCGAGGGCACCGGTTAGCATAACCCATATAGTAATTCAACTCTTAAAGTAACCATGGTGGGAATAAGCTAGACCGGCCAGTGGGTGTTATGATAGACATTGAACCTTATGTCATAAAAGCAACCATTATTAGGGGTGGGAATAGGTCAGACCCGCCTATTGGGGCATACGACCTAGCCTATATCGGCTCATATCAAGCTAGCCTGTTTCTTTAAGTAGAGCCAATAAGTATATATTTTTTTTATAAGCTTATTTCGCTAAAAAGATCATCAATAAAAAACCTCTTAAGTAAATATGACTATAATAATGATTATATATTAAAACTTGTCATTTTTCAACAGGTAGTAAAAATATGATTATTATGCCAAAATTGTTTTTCTTCATTTTGCAAGAAAGTAGGGATAACAAAATTATTCTCACTTCTTCAAAAAAACAAAATTATTCTCAATTAACAAAAAACAAAATTATTCTCACATTCTGTAGAAAAAATTATCCTCAGTTTACAAGAAAAAAAGAAAAAGAGGTAATAAAAAATAAAAAATGGGTAAAAGATATTATTTTCCTTTGTGCTAAAGAAAAATGCCGTTACATTTTATTTATTTTTTGAATTGAAATAAATTTGCAAGCGGAATTGTTGGCGCCTTCGAAATTAAGCTCCCTCACACACTTCCATTTCCTAATTTTTCACATCACTTCTTAAATCGCATTCTCTCTCTCTTTCTCTCTCTACACCTCTCGCTATGGCTTCTTCCACCGAATCATCTCTCATCTCTAAGCTCAAAACCTCCGATTCTACAGAAATCTTTACCCTAATCTCCGATTACCTTCAGCCTTTCTCAGATATCATTTCTTCATCTTCATCTTCCTCTTCCAACCAAAACACAACCCTAATTCGTCAATTACTGAAACGTTTTCTACCATTCATTAACACTTCATTATCAATTCTCCCTAAACGTATTCCAGAAATACCTAATTCAAACGAGATCTTAATCACCGAATTGTTCAAAGTTTATCTTCTCTGTTTGAATTGCTTAGAATCAGTTTCTTCTCAATTGGATGCTAAACCCTCAACGTTTCATCTCCAGAGAATTCGAATGATACGTTGTTTTGAGTCTTGTAGTCGGTTTCGTGAGGCTGAAGTTGAAGTATTAAAGCTTTTGGAGAAGGTTTATGGAGTGAAAAAGAAGAAGAAGAAGACGATTCTCCCTGAAATTGATAAATGTGGTGGAGATGATGATAAGGGTTTATTCGTGGTTTTTGTTGAAATTGCTGTGACTTTAGTTAGGTGTGCTTCGATGGCTTTGGATAAAGACGATGGTTACTTCAGAAGGGTTCTTCATTTGATGGATGAAGTGAAACCATGGCTTAGGTAAGGTCTCAATGTTTTACATTTTGTATTCGTATTGTGTTTGCAACAATTTTCCATGCTTATACAATTTACTGTTTCAGGAAATTGGATTCCAATTCATATGAGAAGTTTCACAAGGTGTTAGTATATAACTTGGGTAAATGTGCTTTAAATTTCATTGAGAAGACTTCATTCTCTGATAAAGATTTGGTGGTCACTTTTTGCCGAACGACATTAATTGAGTATGAAAAGTCTTCAATTAAAGATCAATTTTTCAAGGTAAATTAACTATTTACTTTAAGTTATTTGTATCATTAAATATTTCACTCTCAATGCTGATGAGATTTTGAATGCAGATTGCTAAAAGGATGTGCTCCGTACTTTTCATGTTGGAGGAGGATAGATTACTGTATATCATGGATATACTGGATTGTGTTGCTCGTGAAAGCAAGGTAAGGATGTATATGAAACTCTATGGCTAGAACTCAGTGATTTTGGATCAAATTTTGCAAATCCAGTGACACTGTTTTTCTTAATTTGATTCAATTGAATGCCGTCAAAGTTCATTTTGTAAGAATATTAGTACAAAGTAATTATACAAAGCTGCTTGGCCTAGCTATTTTAGCCTATATGCATTGCCACTATCTAAGCTACCACCCAGTGTTTAAAGTTTATTGTTATTGGACTATTAGAAGAACTACAAGCTGATTTTATTTATTTGATCAGTTTTTGTGCAAGACCACTTTTAGTTACTAATTTAGTTTGTTTACCATCTAAACAACAATATTGGTATTTCAATGTTGGAGTTCTCGATTCTTATATTAGTCAATTATATTTATCCTTCAGGTCGAAGAGGGAAATGCTGGAACAGATTTTGTTGAACTTGTATATTATTGTGTCAATAATTGTAAGACTGCAAATGCAAGTATTTGTCATACGTTTGCAGCATATCTGAATAAAACAGCAGAACATTATAAACAGGTTTTTTTCTTTCTTCAAGGTTTCTCGTTTGTAGTTTTTATTTATGCAGCTGCTTCAACCTTTTATATTCCACTTTGATTGAAGTAATTTGGCACTTTGGCAGTTTATGAAACCCCTTAATTCAATACTGAGGCTCTATGCTGCTGGGTTACTCCTCGTTAGCTGTAAATTGAGGTCCGGAGCTGAAGATGTTGTATCCTCTGGCAATGCAAAATTTGAATGTTTGCTGGGAACTTTACTTGAAAATAAGAAAATACTACAGAGTTCACCACCTTTGCTCGGTTCCTTGCATATTTGTAGCAGAAGTAGTTGTATCTCACTCAGTGTTGAGGACCGACCATTTGATGGCCACACATGCACACAATCGGCTTCCGATTGTGAGGCTTCTAGGACTTACCTAACATTATACATAAAGGCATTGGAAGTTCTATGCCTACCACTTGCTAAATCAGTAAATTCAGAATGGAAACAGTTAATAACTGAAAAGGATGATGCTTCTGCTACAACTATGCTTTCCACAGTTGAAGATGCATTTCACGCCCTTTGTCAATTTATTCTTTATAGTCAAAGGTATATTCAGCGCGTATCTAAATTATGTTGGTGAAGTAGAGTTTTTCCTGTTTGGCTTATATTATATGCCTTTCTATTTGATTATACCTTTGCACCTCTAACATCTCGAATGGAGAAAAACTTGTCACGCTCTTTCATTCACGATTTTTTGTTCTCGTCGCTTCAAAACCTCGTTCCTTTTCTCTTGGAAGACAAGAGTTCCGACCCCCCTTGTTTTTGTCTTATATGTTGATTTTATCTCTTTTATACTGTCATTTTCACTTGTCACACTAACCATTTCTAAGAAAATATTGTTTGGCTATTGTTTATTAATAAAATATTGCAACAAGTTTGATGAATTATACCTTCTGTTTATTTCATCTTGTGCTATTTGTGATGATAAACATTTAAATTTCACTTCTTTCTCACTGCAGTTGTACATTTGAAACGAATGGTGACGGATTTGGCGAAAAGAGTAGAACATTGTGCATTGTAACTCTGGCAGCTTTCACCCTTTCCATCAGAACCAACCTTAAACTTCAGGTTCTCCTTATTATCACGAAGTGCTGTTTACGTGTTATCCTTTCTACTATAATATTTTCCCAATTAAATTATCTTATTGGATTTCTTAAATGTTTGTAGAAGGCTACTCCCTCTGGTCACTATTATAAGCAAAAAGATGCTTCAATTCTTTGTTACTATTATAAGTAAAAGTTAACTAACTTTTCAACTATTTAATGTTATGTTATTATTCCTAATATACCCTTCATTCAATTCAAAAACATTTAATGTATGTAGTTGAATGAATTTTTGCACTGAACATAGAAAGGACAATTTTGTTAGTTTGACTTGTGTTTTACATGAAATCTAAAAAATTAATTGCAACGTGAAATTAGCTTTTTTTTTTTTTGTTGGCTCATAATAGTGGCTGGAAGGAATATTAAGTTGTGCTAAGTAAAACTAATGTTTGTTGCCTCTATTTCAGGAGAGCACACAATTGATTAAGCATATTATCGCTAGCAAGTGTATTGATACAGAAGAGTTAAAATACATAAGTAATTGTCTCCGTAATATTGCTGTAGGTTTGTACAAAAACAAGCAACCAAAAGAGGTATTCCTTTTTTTTTTTAAATTGAAATTTGCTATGCAATGTAATATTTCATGGAAACATCTTAAAATTGTTTTGTAAAATATTTCCAAAAGCATTTGAGCTCCTGCTAGGAGCTTTTAGACACCAGTAAGCAAATCAGACTTGTCAAAAATACATTACATTTATCTTATCTGGTGCATTTTATAACTAAATAGCTTAGCCTGAAAGCTTCAAGTATTTAGTAAGGACCCACAGATGATGCATTTTAACTCAGATATGGCCCACATGAAAGGCCTATAGAGTTGTAATGTGACTGAATAATGAAACTGAATCTTGAATATAAATCTCTGAATAATAATATGAAAGAAAGAATCAGAATAATAAGAAGAAACACCCTTTACTATATTGGAACACTTAGAAAAATGAACAAAATGAAACATTTCACAGCTCTAAAAGCTGCGAGCCCAATAATATGGTTGAAAAAATTCTAAAAATTAACTACCGGACTACTCTCTTCACCTCAATAACCTGTCCGTAATTTTTTGAAAACACCACTCCTTCACTTGGGATAACAACGTCCTCCTATATCTAATTTCCACATTTCCCCTATTTTTGTATCGAATAAATTCTCCATATCTTTGGTCGATGACTAAATTAATCTAGCATTTGGTCTAAATCTTCTCTGAGTATGCATTCCTGGTCTCTATCAGTTTGAAATGTGTTAAACTCTACTTTGATCTGAAGGTGCACACTACTCTTAGCCGAAACATAAGTTAAGACTGAGCGGTAAGAATCAAATTGAAGGTTATCTAATGAACCAACCTTTTGCCTTATCTCTATTGAGATCCCTCATCAACTTGACATGAGGCCAAAATTGTCTTTTTAAGTCTTGGGCAATCCTCACTTCATGAGAAATTTTTAGTGGCTAAATTCTACTAAGATGGAATAAAATCCTATCCTAGATTTATTATTGGGTTATCTGCATTTTTCTAGTTATTCAGATTTCCATTATGAGGCGTGAGAGTGTGTGCGGCATTTCACCTTGCACTTTTGTGTGTGCTAAAGATTTTCAGTCCTCGGCGAGAGGGTGTGTATTAGGATACCACATTGACTATAGATTAGAGTGAAGTTAAGCAAAAGGGGATGTAGCTTATCAATTGACACAGCCAGAAAAAGAACTACATGTTTTTCAAATTGACACGGCTCATGACTCATGAGACAAGGTAGACAATTTTCGTATCTTGGCAAGACCAGGATGACCCAACTATACGTGGCCTTGGTTGAGAGGATGACAGTACTCCACCAAACCTGCACAAGTATCCGACGTGAACTCTATTTCTAAAAGAAAGCATACGCTTCAGTGAAGGAAACAACACAGTCAAGGGAACAAGTCAAACAACAAATGGATTATAAATTAAATGGAGAGCAGAATCATCGGTTAATAATTTATTTTTTTGAAAAACAGTTTACATAAAAGTAATCTTGCTTAAACTATGAGTAATCATGCAAAACTGCTGTATTTGTTCTATTGGTTATGATTTGTGCGAAATTAAATAAGTTCAAATGTTTAGATTTTTGTTGAACAATGAGAATGTGAAGGAGGTGATTCTGAAAGTAAATAATCAGAATGTAATATCTTTTGCTAAGTATGTTACTTTTTTTTCTTGTATGATGTATCACTACAGGCTGTGAAAGTTCTAAACTTGGGCTGTAAAGCATCATGGCTCTGTATTAAATGCCACTGTGGTAATCTGTCAGAAGGTGCTTTGAAAGAGTTTGTAATGGATGCTTACACAAGAAGTGCTATGCATTTAGATTTTCTCTATGAAACCAACAATCTTAAGATAAGAAAGAAATTGATTGAAACCCTTAAAAACTGGTCCAGTGCTAACAATCTGTTTGAGAAGCTTCCAGCTCCTATACCTGTGGTGAAGCAGTGGGTGAAGGTAGCATTACAAAACATTTTATTTTTGTATTCAACTGGTTACATTTTAAGTTTGTTTCTTACTATTTATTGTTATACTTATATCATATCATATGCATACAGATAGAATGCAAACGTGCTAAGGATGATGAGAGGGTTGATTCTCCTAGCTTATACAGTCTATTGTCATCTTCTACAGAATTGTCAAAGAGGGACATTGGCACGATCTTAGAGCAGGTTCAGTCGCTTCGTAGACATTTCCTTCGAATAGAAACTTCGTAACAATTTTATTGCTATGCATTTGGTGTTTATTGGACCTTTTGTGATTGTGTATCTTTTCTTTTTCTCCATCATGTCTGTTTAGGAACTTACTGCATACGAGGAGATGAGTTATAAATACCCAGAATTTTGTCAGAAAATGCAAATGAAAATTGCAAATTTCCTCCTTCAAAATATATATATCACGCCAAATAGTTGTTTTCAAAAGGCACAAACTCTAATCAGAAAGGGAAAGGCATTAAGGTTTTGCGGCATATCTGGTCTCCAGGACTGCATTCAGTGTTTGTCAGAAGCAATCATCATTATGGTAAGCTGTTCGGTTCTTCTTTTGTCTCCCTCAAATATTTAACCTCTATTTTTTGTAGTTTTTTATATTAGAGATGCATAGGCCATTAATATGAAGTCCATTTCCGCAGAAGGAGATTTCTGGTGAGATGTGTACCAAAGCAATTCCCCTTTATCATCAGTTTTGTGTGGCATTATGTCTACGTGCACTGTCTACCCAGGAAGCTGAACCTGGTTCAGAGGTACTACGACATGCTGATAATTAACACTTTGTCATTAGACTATTTCTCTCTAATTTTTTTCCTGGGGCAGTAAATTGTAACTGATGATGTCTACTCAATAGTCAATTTTCTTGGTTTCCCTTTCATATATGTTGGGGGATTTAGCAACTTCATTGATGTATGCTTTGTTCTCTTTTCTTTAAGTTTTCTTACAATTTTGAAGGTTTATTTTTTATTCTCCTAACTATTTGTAATCATCTTCTCATTATTAATCAAACATGCTTATCTTTGATTGTACATTAAGCAGCAAATTTTTGAAGATGTCAAGGCTGCTTTGGATCTATGGTGGGGCATTTTTTGTGTGGATTGCTTTGAAGAGGGAGAATGTTCTGTATTGTCCGACAGTATAATGATTCTACTTTATAACATAATTGATTTATTACACTTGAAGGTCTGTTTTTCTTCTTAAGTATTATTGGTTTATGTAGTTTTTGCACAAGATATATGGTGACAATATTTTGGTTTCAACAATATCTCTTTAGGGTTTCATGGAACTCTTCAATGATGCATACCGGCTGGTGATCAGAATGTTCAAATTGAAGAGTGTCTCAATGGAGAAGTGGCTGATCTTATTATGGGAAAGTAGAAGGCTTAGTCATGCTCTCTGTGTTTCGCCTGTGAATGAGGCATTCATCCTAAATTCATCGGACGAGTTTAGCGATTTTTCAAATATTAATTTCTGGATTAATAATCTTAAGGAAAACCAATCCTCGTTAATAGGGTTTCAACAGAATTTCTCTTTTTTGTTTGCAAGCTCTCATAGGAGTTCTTGCGATCATGGTAGTTCTTTTCAAGTAGAAATCACAGTTGACGAAGTTCAAAAAGCTGCGCTCAAACTGATTTCAAATGTAAGGTCCTTCTTAGACATAATTATCATACTTTATTTTAATTAAACTCATCACTCTATTCTCTGTAATCTTTTCCTAGGTTCCTGTTCCAAGTCATTGCACTTTTCTTGCTGGATGTCTTTACAGTGATTTGTGCCAAAGACTCATTTCAAATGGGAAGCTAGTAGAGGTAAGTAGCAATAGTTTTAATTTTAGTCCTTACAATACTGATCATCATCCCTTTAACTTGACTAAAGATCATTGCTATTTGAAGCATGTCTCGTATTTGTCATAAGTGCTTCTTTTTGTGTGAGAGATGCAACACTGCTGATTAATTTTAAACTTCTATATGGTTTTTTTTCCTTCTAGTCAACCATAACTGCGCTGGACTTAATGTGTGATAACTTATCAATTTTCTACCATACTGATCTTTTTCGTTGGGTAGGGGAATAGTGAACACTTATCTGAGCACAATTTAAGCATAGTTGGAAAATTAAGAATGTAAAAGCATAACAGATTTAGACTTGATTATTTATAGTTTCTTGTCCTTTTCTCCATTTTTTCCCTATTTAAACAAGCAAACCTAGATTTTTTAATGTCAAAGCTTGAATTTTATTGTCACTCTTCTGCGATCTTTTTTCTAGTTAAACAAAACTAGTAATGTTTTTTCAACCTGAACAATCTTCTTGGTTAGGTAGGTGAACAGTGAAAACTTATCCGAGCACAATTTAAGCTTAGATGAAAAATTAGAATGTAAAAGCATAATGGATTTAGACTTGTTTATTTATAATACCTTGTCATTTTGTCCATAATTTTTTCCTATTCAAACAAGCAAAACTCGAATTTTAAAAGGAAAAGCGTGTAATTTTGTAAACTTCAAAGCTGTGTCTTTTTTGTAGGCATTTATAGATGACCTATGAATGGAAGTCATAATATTTGTTTTGTTTTACATCTCTTTGCCCTTGCTATGTTTCCCGACTTATAGTATTTCTTTTGCCTTTTGTACTTATTACCTATTAGGCTCTTTCATTTGCAAAAGAAGCTCATGGATTGCATGCCAAACTCTTCAAAGTGAAATTTAGGCACATTTTTCAGAACCATAATGAAAAGAATAATTTAACAGTTGATTTTTCGAAGAATCTTATGGACGGTGTTGATAAAATTGAGGTGGACATGTCAGTTGTCAGGGAAGTGTTTCTATTTGACTCAAAACCATGGGACATAAAAGACAATTATCTGAGTCCGTGGAAAATTATGCAGTGTTACCTTGAGAGCACTCTTCAGGTTTGGCTTATATCTAGTCCTCCTATCATTTATTGAATTATATTATTTGTACGAAGTGTTTTATGGACTGCATTTCAATGTCATAAATGCATGCAGATAGGAGCCATCTATGAAATTATCGGAGATGGAATTGAGGCTGAAACCTATCTTCGATGGGGGAAAGCTATATCCTGTTCACTTCAATTGCCTTTGTTTATAGTTGCTTTCTCTTCCCTCTTAGGTATGTAAGTTACTTGTAGTTGTAGTCTTATTAGTTATTACCCAATTGGATTGGTGAGTTTTTTTTTCTCAATTTTCGATGTAAAATTAATTTGCCATTTTTTGGTTTGAATTACTAGGGAAACTCTACGTTACGAGAAGACTTTGGGATTTGGCAGAAAAGGAACTTCAATGTGCTGAGCAGATTTTGAATGATAACTGCACACCATTTTGTTGTTCAAAGTGTAAATTAATACTTGAAGTTACTCTTCATGGGTATCTTGGAGATTTGTGTCAAAGTAAATTAAACGCTTGTGACGATGGTGCTTCTAAAGAGACTGCAAAAAATTGGTACACATCAGCTCTGAATAAATTAACTCTTTCTGAATGGAAAAACCCTCTGAGTTGTCCTGAAGACGACGGTGATGCAACTGCAGCAACTGCAAAATGTGATGCAGGAAAGACTTGCACTTGTTCTATAGTGAATGAAGTGGGTGAAGATGTAATGAAATCTACGAAAGTAGGGCCCGGAACCAAGACCGGACCCAAACAAAATAGAAAGTCTAGAAATGCAGCCAAGGTTATATCAAAGGAACCAAACATAGTAGTTGAGAATACATCAAGGATAACTCGTTCCAGATATCGCTCTATACAGAACCAACATATGAGCATTTCTAGGAAGTTAGAAGTCAATGAAAATGTGGATGGGAACCAAATTTCTGATCCATCTGACATGCGTAGTCAGAAGGAATCAATTTCAACGGGGACAGATTGCAGCATTTCTTCAAGGTGTGTCATAACATGCGCTTTATCTAAAATGAAGCATTGGACCTACCTTCCACCTGAAGTTGTGAAATCTGGGTTATTGAATGATTTTATCATTCTTAAATGGGAGTTTGTTCGGAGGAAACTTTCAATGAAGCTACTAACTCGAGTAGGTATGCGTACCATTTCATATTATCTGTATTGTGTAAATGCATGATTTTTCTGTAGTCATCTGCACCTAGTAAATAGAGTGGTAACAGACTTCCATAATCTCCAAGCATTAGCTGTAACTTCACCAGATTAAGCATCGGTTGAATAATTAGCTTGCCTCTAAAATCGCAACATGCGTCTTCATGCATTTGTAGAGACTTTCTGGAAAATGGAAGTTTACTCGTGTTGGCATTTAAATTGCTCTTTAGTTCAATTCATGTATTTTTTTTAAGGATATGTTTGGATTGATAATACTAGATGGAATGAAATGAAATAGAATAGCCGAGTTATATTTAAAAAAAAATGAATTTTATGTCATTCTACTTTTTACCATCAATCCAAACATACCCTTATGGAATAATGTTTTTGCCTCCTTTTTCTAATACGAATGTTCATCTGCAGTGAAGTGTTTTGCATATCCTGGTCAAATCGATGAAGCACAAAAAGTTCTTCTACAAAGCATGTCACTTCTGTTTAACAGAAACCCATTCTACTACACGTTTTCATCAATTCCTCTAGATTATTTTCACCAATTGGTTGCAAAGGAGATACCAGGAGACGTATTTGCTATCGAGCGTGCAGATATAGTTTATAGCATATGTTGGCATTCTTTGAAATGCTATCATTCCAAGTTTACAAGGTAGGCATTGACATCCAAAACATTCTGACACTGACTGGCCTCTCAGTTCAGCAATAATATACAAATGGTTTACTAGCTTGTGATGCATATGATAACACTGTTTGTCATGCTTTCTGAAAATGTTTGAGCCTTCTAAATATGGCGTTTGAGGTGTATATTTGTCATCATCAAGAGTAATGTGTTTGCTTTACTAGGATTGTTCTCTAGGTGTGTTTTATAGACAAGAGTTGGCAGTCTTTACCATACACTTATCGGATGATATTCTGATAAACGAAGCACCTGGAAATTGTAGCAAAAATATTGATTTCTGAATCTATTTTTTTTCCTTGTTCTTAAAGATCCATTGTGCTCTTGTGGAAATATTTTGGTGCTTTCCTGTATTCCTACACTAGTATCTCCCTTTGAGTTATGTTTGTAAAATTTCTATATTTGCTGCTCTGGGAACATAACATTTTAAAACTAACTTTTATAGACTTTGGACATTTTGGTTTTTCCTTACAGAAACATTTTTTGTAATCTATCTCACGTCAAGTTTGAAGACATAGCTTCTTGGCTGATGGTGGCTTTTGTTCTCTCTCGTGAGGTTCCCATAGTTTTTCAAAAGGTTGTATTCTCTATCTTTATGTTATTATTCTGTGACAATTTTCACCTAATTGGTTTAGTTTTTTGATTGGCTATAATTTCATAATAAATATGAACACCTTAGACATTGATACTTAACAATGTTTAAAGCTTAAAATTAAATCAAGTCTGAAGAGTGTATATCTTGGCTTTCTACAACCCTATTATGGTAGCCGATATCCACATCCCATACGTGGAAAGCTCTACTATATATATCCTTCCATGTTGATACTTGAAAATTAAGTAGAAGTTTCCAACATAGCAACCACATGGGTTGTAAGTAAAGCATCGACTTTATATAATTAAAAGAAACTCAGTTTAAGAACATAAGTTGTGGTATACTTAAGTTGTTGTCAGTAATCGCTGGATGACTCATGTTGTTTTATGAATTGCAAATGCTTGCCGTGTTACTTAACAATCCAAATTGTTAGCTTTTTTATCTCTTCCTTGGTTTCTATTGTTTTATCACATGAGCTCTTTCGCAGTTTATGATCTTAGTTTGCTAATGATATTGCAACAGGTGTCTAACTTGCTTGTTGTGATGTTTGTGGTTTCTTCCTTGAGTGAACAATTCTCAATGTCCTCTTTTAGCAAAGTTTTCGAAGAAAATTATTGGTCTTCATACTTCCACCAAGCTTCAATTGGAACTCATCTTACTTGCCAGTTTCTTTCACATTTAACTGGGCGATGCAAGGTACAATCTCTTGTTGATGTTGAGGCATATCTTTCATGTTTATCAATATTGTGGAATTTTATCCATGGCTTCTATCATAAGTTATGGCTCTTGAAATTAATTGTTGGAAATATTTCTGAATATTATTTAAAAATATTGCCAAGTGTACAAACATTAGGTGTTTTTATAGACTGCGATTTATACCTAACATGCCTGATTAATGGGCCGAATACAATGATTAACATAATTACAAATATACATCTATTCAAAAGACTTTCACTCAAAGTTGGTGAATGAGTATCTATTATTCCTAGCTTGCAAGTTGGCTGAATAATTTTGTTGGTAAGCCCTTTGCTAACACATCTTTCAGTTTTTTTTTTTTGAAGGAATAAGTTGTACTTATAAAGCCACTACTCAACTTCTCCTGGATAAAGTGTTGGTCTATTTCAATGTATTTTGTCCTATTATGTTGAACATGATTATAAGAAATAGTGGTAGCCAATTTATTGTCACAAAACAACTTCATAGGATTTTGGCCAGGGAAGTGCAAAACAATCAGTTATAGTGCCAAATCCACATACACATCCAAATCCACTCTTAAAAATACGGTTATTTCTAAAATAAAATTTAACCAGTCCATTTTTTTTTCACATATGGTTGAGTTAACCAAATTTGAAAAGTGGCGATTTCATTGATATCCATATCCAAAACCAGATTTCTTAATTTAACCTCTGCTGCTATAGTTGTCAAAACCATGAACCATTATTTCAATTTCGTCACCCAATCTTCAGATTCTGCAAAATTGAAACAATCTTTAGATTCATTTCATAAGGTTTCTAAGAATATACCGAGAAAAAGCCTGCAAAACTAGAGAAAGAGCGAGAAAGAAGGTGTGTGTGTGACAGCGATGGCGTGATGCATAGTGCTTCTAGTTCTTGCATATTCTTTTTTGATTGTTCTTCTTTCCTAAGTAAAAATGATGCACTGTAAATACAGCAGGTCTTATACTGTCAATGAATGTTGATTATGAATAATAACATAATGATGTATACGGAAAAACGATGCACCTTAGGGCCCAAGGGATCATAAGTTGAACAACACACTACAAGTAGGGGTAGGGCTATAGGATCCTGATTGGTATTTCTAGTTCTCTCTTGGTGTTAATGGGGTTTGGCCAAACTGATAAGCTATCTATTTGGCTATTTTCAACTTTAGGATAGTGGTATCCATAGGCCAAGTAGTTCACCTCTTGTTTTCTCAATAACAAATATAAAGGAATTTGTCACATGCTTCATATTTTGTTTTTCTATGTTCAATAATCTCTTTTAAAATCAAACGTGGAGTTTGTATTTTAATACTGTCCAGTCCTTCATATTTTAGCGAATCAAATGCATCCTAGGATTTCTTGCTTCATGTTCAATGCTGTATGCTGCATTTATGATATATATGACAGGCACAAATTACCCATTAAATTAATCAATTTCTATTTCAGGATCCATCTGTTACTGGATCTTCTTGCATCAAAGAAGTCACAGTTGACTTACTAAGGTAAAAATTGTCGTTATTGCATAATAAAGAAATGAATCAATTAAAATACAACCTGAAGCAATACTATAATTGTATATGTTTTTTCGTGTTGCAGGACTGCACCTGATTCCACCATAGATCTTGCAGAATATGTGAAGAAGTTTATTGCCGGTCTTCCACTCACAACCATAATCAGCATAAGTTTGCTCGAACGTGAATATAGTAGTTTGCTGCAGGAGTTGTTGCCTTATCCTGCATGTGTTCGAGCATGGATGTTGGTTTCACGACTGAATTTTAAGACCGAACCTGTTGTGATGTTGTTGCCACTGGATTCTATTTTACAAGGTATATAGCTCCTGTTGGTACAAAGTAACATCATATCAAAATTATACTTATAAATTTCATGATGTTTGACAATTTATAACTGTTCATCACCTTTTTCAGATGAGGGTGATCTGAGTTCAGACTTTTTTCAAATGTGTGAGAAACCTAATAAAGTCTGGCATTGTCCATGGGGTTTTACAACGGTTGATGACATTGCACCAGCCTTCAGAACCATTTTGGAAGAGAATTACTTGACATCATCGTCTCGTTTTGAAGAGACACAAGAGAATAGGATATTATGGTGGAAGCAGAGAACCAACCTTGATCGTCGTCTTGATAAATTTCTGAGGTGCGTTACTTTTGTACGATTTCATCAATTTGCAGACTTTGATTTAAAACTGCACCGTGCATATTTTGCATCCTTTCTCTGTAGTTAAACAACTATGGAACACTCACTTTATAAACTCGTTACTAACAAACTTCAAGTTTTAAACAACAGTATCACGCTGACATCATTGACAGGGTAGAAGTAGTTTTAACCTTAAAGAAACTAATTGTTATTCTGTCAATGAAAAATAGAAACTAATTGTTATATCTCCTTTACCAGGAATGTTGAAGATTTGTGGTTTGGTTCTTGGAAATGCTTGCTTCTTGGAGAATGGCTGAATTGCAAAAACTTTGACTTGGTGCTTAAAAATCTTGTAAATGATCTAAGATCTAAGTGCAAATTGGATATAAATGAGGGCCTTCTTAAAATTATTCTTGGAGGCTCCAAATATGATTGTGAAGGAAAGACATTGCTTTCACTGCTATGCTCAAAGAAAGACTGCTACATTGCTAAAGGAGGCTATTGTGATGAAGCAAAGAGTGGGATATTTTTAAATGCGGCCAATAAATTAATGTCATTAGAGGTTGCTTCTGAACTAATAAATGAAGCCTTAAATGCGCTGGAAGTGGATGACTCTGTGAATAGAGAGCCTGTAATTCTTGTGTTGGATTCTGAGGTGCAGGTAAATCAACTGTTTCTGACTTCCTTATTATGTTGTTTTGAAATAGTTTGAAGCATTACGTTCTACTTTTTAAATGATTGGGACTTCGATAACAAAACTCCACTGCTGCAACAGATGCTCCCTTGGGAAAATTTGCCCATACTAAGGAACCAGGAAGTTTATCGCATGCCTTCAATTAGTAGCATCTCCGCTGTTCTTGAGAAAGGCAACAACCACAAAGAACAAGTGGGAAGGAATTTGGTGCCCTTTCCTTCTATAGATCCTCTGGATGCTTTTTATTTATTAAATCCAGCTGGTGATCTCAAGTACACTCAAACTGTATTTGAAAATTATTTTAGAGATCAAAACCTTGAGGTATTGCATCTGTTAAAAGTTATTTGATAATATCTATGAAGAATATTTATGTCTTATTTATATTCCTGCTAATTGTTTTATCTACAAGTCTAGTAGTGAATAAACATGTCATCTTCTCTCATCATGTTACTTTTACAGGGAAAGGCAGGTTCTGAACCCACAGTCCAAGAATTGGCTTCTGCTTTGGAAAGCCATGACCTTTTTATATATTTTGGGCATGGAAGTGGTAAAGCTTCAGAAAACACATCTAAAATAATACATAATGCATACATTATATTTGTCATTCCATGTGAGTCTTATATTTATAAGGGCGGTTGAATTGTATATCTTTGCAGGAGTACAATACATTCCCAGGCATAAGATTCAGAAACTACAGCAATGTGGTGCCGCACTTCTGATGGGGTGCAGCAGTGGTTCATTGACCTTACATGGAAGCTATGCGCCGCAAGGTGTTCCCTTGTCATATCTGCTGGCTGGTTCTCCATCCATTGTTGCCAATCTATGGGATGTAACAGACAAGGATATAGATCGATTTGGCAAGGCTATGTTTGATGCCTGGTTGAAAGAAAGATCTGAAGTTGCAATGCAATGCTTACAGTGCAACTTACTATCAGAAGAATTGGAGGCCATGAATTTGAAGGGTGGCAAGGGTAGAGCAAAGAGAAAAGTCCCAAAGAAGAAATCACAAGAGTTGCATGAGATTGATTCACCTAAGAACAACTGCAGCCATAGACGCAAAATTGGGGCTTTCATGGGCCAGGCACGTAATGTTTGCGTCCTTCCTTTCTTAACAGGGGCATCTCCCATATGTTATGGTGTTCCAACCGGAATTTGGAGTAAAAAGGATAGCTAGCCTTTCAAGCCCAACGAGAGGTCGCCTCTACAACCACTCGGTGTTGAATTGCATTAAAAGGGTTCATCTAATCCCAACTCACCAAGTCAACTCACTAAACAAGAACCCTACAATAAGAATTTCTGACAGCCGGTTCAATTTATTTATTCTTGACCCTGAAGGAGGGGCATACAAACAGGGATTTCATTATTCTTTAGGGAGTTTGAATCTTTTAGTTCACCTTGACTGCTAATTTTAGTTTGAAATGAGTTTTGTGTAAATATATGTAACTTGACTAACTGTAGGCTTTCTTGTTAGAAACATACAAGCTAGTTCCACCCAGGGACAGCAAACCACTGTCCCAAAAAAGCAAGGTAATAAATGATTATTACGTGGAAATTGATATCTGACACATCTCAATCAATATAAATTGATTGACATTTATTTATATGATGATGAAATGAGTAATAGTAAACAGTACCATACTAGTAGTAGTATGTTTATAAAATCTTATATAATGCTATGGTTAATACTATAGTTTATAGGAGAATGTTAACTTGTGCCCTTAAGGCACATGTTAAGGAAGCAAAAATAGAAATTATTAAATGTTAATTTGTGTATTTTGACTTTTGAAGCATTAAATTTCTTGTATCATTAAATGTTGAATTTCTATTTTGGTATATCTTAACATTTGCCCTAAGGGCACATGTTAACAAGACCTTTAAATAATGCTGTTACGAGTGAGCTTTTAGAATTCATGTCAATACTATGACAATATAAATATTTTCTTCAAAAATAAATATTTGTATTATTTAAAACATAAAGTGCAATAAACATTTTCAATATTGATGTTTTACCTTTGTAATTTAATGGTTAGCCTTGAGTGTTGATGCTTTACTATTTCGATGTAGTCCATGGGTGAAGTTTAATAATTATCTTAACAACGTTAAATTTGAGTTTTTATTTTTCTATAATCAAGACCTAAATTTATTAAGTTAAAGGCTAGACATTAGAACCTACAACATGAAACATTACAATAGAATATGTAAATGAATATCCTAACAAAGAATATGTAAATGAATAAAAACATGATCAACAACAATAATAGGAAACTTTTTTCTCAAAAAAAAAAAACAATAATAGGAAACTAAGCTTAATGGCCGTTTTGACAAATGATCTCCTTAATGAAAGTTGAATTATAATGAGTAAAAGGGGTACTCAACTTTTACGATTCAAGAACATACGTCTTAGATACATTGGAAGCAAGCTAAAGGATTGCTACACCAATCAGAAAAGCTAAATTAATATTGATTCCTAATCAGTAAATAATTTTGTCCATTATAGAAGATACATCGATGCATTCACCTCTAAACAATGTATTATTTCGCACACGCCAAATAATCTATATCGTTGTCAAGCAAATGATATGCCAAAATTCCTTGCTTTTTCTATCGTTTGCTACTTTGCCAAACTTATAGAAGTGTTGTTGGACCTGCAATGGTGATGTAAAACTTGCATTCATCCATCTTAATATATAAATTAACTTTTTATTGAATATAATTAAGGGTTGAATATGTTTTTTTGTCCTTATAATTTCCTAGAATTTTCATTTTAGTCCTTGAAGAGTTTTTTCACACTTTTAGTCCTTGAAGTTTTTTCTGTCAATGTTTTTAGTCCCTACTTTTCATTCGGCCCGTGCTTACCATTTTAAATTTTAATTTTTTTCCGGTCATGTTTAGTATATTATATGAATCTCTTACAAAAGTTTAAATTTTTTTAACAAAATATGAATCAAATATGATTTTTTTAGGTTTTTGCACGTAAAGATTCTTAAATAATTCGTCTTATGTTAAAAAAATTCTAATTTTTTATCGGAGATATTCTTAAAATATTATAAACATGAATAAAAAAAACCATTCAAAAATGTGAAAGTATACACGAGATTGACGAAAAAAACTTTAGGGACTAAAAAGTATGAAAAAAATCTTTAGGGACTAAAATCAAAATTATGAGAAACTATAGGGACCAAAAACGTATTTAACCCTATAATTAACCACCCGTGATCATAACTCAATTGATAAAGACATTGCAAATTATTGAAGTGATTGAGGTTCGATTCATGTAAAGACCGAGGTTCAAATCTTATACTCCCACTTATTCATTTTAAAAAGATGAAATTATAGTCGCTAACTTATTGACAAAAAAAAACTACATAATTTAACTGCATCAACTAAAAACCAAAATTTTTTTCTACATAATTTTCTGTTTAGAAAATAAATGATTAGTAACTTGATATAAAAAAAAAACTTAGATAAATGACAAAACAAAGTTACAATTTTACCAAACCTAACTAAATCTAGAAAGGTTTATAAGTGTGCAGTAAAGTAAATAAAAAGTATGATATGCGTTTGAGAATTGTGAGGGTTTAGTAATCGCAAGGACAGTGAGAACAGAAACTCGTTCTTTCTTCTTCTCACTGACACCAATGGCGAGTACGGTGGCGGCGGCGGAGAAAACCGAACAAGAACTCCGTAACGAGATTGATGAGCTTCTTCGTCAACAACGCGAGGTTCATCATAATTTCTCCATACTCTCTCTCTCTCTCTAGATGTATACATTTACATTATATTGAATTTGATTCATGGTTCTTTGATTTTGCATTCAGATAAATGAGAGGCTTCGAGATCCTCGTGGCCTTCGCAAAGGTGCTTTATCGGCTCCTATTAACCGCAATAATTCTATTCGCCAACGTCCTTTTATTCGTCCTGTGAGTCTATTTCCTCTGTTATTGTTAATTAGGGTTCAATTTAATTCAATTAATCTCAATTCTAATTCAATTGATTTGTTTTTTCCATCAGGGAGGAGATAATCATGATTCTGAAGATCAACCTCCTGCTAAACGTCGACTTTCATCTGCTGTTGTTAAGGTATTTCACTTAATTTTAATGTCCATGTTTTGTTTTAAAATCTGATTCCTTTAATTAGAATAGATTATAGATTATGTGTGTGTTTGTTGAAAATTCAAATGCAGTAGTGTGCATTGTCTGATAATTTAAGGACATGTTTGTTACCGTCTTAATTGCTTAAATTGTTTGAGTAGCTTTTCTTGAAAACCATTGTTGAAAGATGATTCTGTAAAAAAGTTATTTTTGTTATGGTAAATTAAGTAAACACAAAATAGTTTATGTTTTTCTTAAATATCTCTATAAATTAATAGAGTATAAATTATTGCATGCCAAGATCACTTTTTATTTTTATTTTTATAATCTTTAAAAAAAGGGGTCCTAAATCATAACCATTAATGTCGTGCCTGTATTTTTGTGCCTTCCTAACCACTTAACTCAAAGGGGAAATATAAGTGTATTTTTAACCATTGTTATCAAAATTGCGAGTAGAATCATGAAATCCTGCGATTTTGCTCACCCTAAAGGATCTGTATCCCGAGTAGAATCCTAAATCAAAGCAAAATCCCAGTAAAATCGTGCGGTTCTGTATGGATTCTACCGATTTTTGTTTTGTTTGTGATTTTTGAATGGGTAAAAGATATCCTGGTTTGAGGTTTTCGACCCTGCTTGTTTAAATATAAACGGATAAACTTTGAAACTCGGTTGTTTTAAGAATTCAAACTTTGAGTAGTTGCACTTTATAATATATATATAATATTATAATATGCGAGTAGAATCTTTCGATTTTGGTTGCGATTTTTTATTTTGTGATCTTGCTTTCCCCTTTCAATTCTACAAAATTAATTGAGTAGAATCTGTTAATTTTGGTTGCGATTTTAGGTTTTGCAATCTTATTATCCTATTTCGATTTAAAGCAAACACACGATTCTGACAACCTTGTTTTTAACTGTATATCTTGGTTGGGAATGAAGGTTGGTGATGGGGAGTTGCCTGAAGATGCTGATGCTGGAAACATAAAGGATTCAACTAGCGAAGGTGTAAATGGGAACTCTACCTTTGCTCAGAGTGATGGGAACCATTTTAATTCTCACCAAAGTGGAATGTCTAGAAGAGACGGCTATCAAAGAAATTCGAAGGTGGTAAATGTAATAAATGACTTACTTTCTTGGTCAATGATGATTGTTGCTTTGAAATTTATATCTAATATGATAGCCTGTTATTCATGTAAGGCTTCCGAGGTTCCTACTACAGAACATGTTCCAAGGGTATTGCCCAAGAACCAGGATCCAAGCTTGGTTAATAGAAACAAAAGAATGCTGGGTCAGCTTTTGGGAACTCTGGAGGTAATGTTAGTTTTACTACTTGGTTTTAAACACACTCCTAGGTTGTTGCGTATATTCTAAGCTCAATTCACTTGTTTTTTTACCATGTACATTTATATTCCCCCCCTCTTCTCTAATTTCATTTATATTTTTCTTTTGTTATGAACTGTCAGAAATTCAGAAAGGAAGATAAGCAACTCTCAGGAACAGAGGCATTCATGCGAAGATCCAATTCTTTGCAGAGAGTAAGTTCGTTCGTGCCCATTTTTATATGAATATTCTTCACATGAAAATAATTAACTCAATCCACTTTGTTTAAGGATATTTATAATTATGAAATATACCTTTATTGATAACTGATAAATTTATGCTTAGCCATTGCCCTTATTGATATTATTTGAAATCTCTTGTAAAGACTCGGTGAAACAATTTGATGAATACATCATAGTTTGGATTATTTGTTTTTGCAGAAATACTCATTTGATATGTTCTAGTAGGTAGATTTTGATAGGCAGTGGGTATAAATTACAATTTGGGACTTTCATTTAGGCAGGATTCAGGAGAGCACATAATATGTTTTTATCTTTTTTTAAGCAAACTAGCCACATCATGTCTAAATGGTTCTGTATGTAAATCAGTTTTGTGAGATAATGCGTTCTTTTTCACGTTTCTTGTTATTTCTTTGAATATGCACAAGATTAATATGTTAGGGAGCATATCCCTTTGCCATCCCTTATTTTCAGGTCTAGTACTTCCCTCCTTTTGTTTTTGCCTAACTTGTACATTTGGCTATCAAAGTTTATGTTGAACTTTTAAAGACTACATAGTGCATACAATATTAAGATAGATGATAGTTGGGATTAAAAAATTCCATTAAGTTGAACGAACTCATTTTACCGTGTCCAAACAAGGATGTTATAAGTTTTTTTAGTGGCAAACATGTACATTTATTTGACAATGATATACATACCCACCAAAAGATTCATGGAATATCATGTATAGATAATAGATGTTATAGATTAACTTAGTGCTAATTTTGTTGGACCCGCCAAAAGATTCATGGAATATCATGTATAGATGTTATAGATTAACTTGGTGCCAATTTTGTTGGACAAGTTGAAAATTATCAGAATAATGTTAAGACTATGGCACATTCTGCCATTTTTAAATTAGACTTGTAAATATTGTGCCAAAGTCAAATGTACCATTTATTACTGTGCTTACAATTTCTATGAAGCAGTAAAGTATTGTTTCTGACCACTTTGTCTTCTCTCTATCTCTTTCTCTCGCGCTAACATCCAAAGCTTCATAATAATCTAAAATCCCTTGGACTCCTTCACAGGCTGAGCAAAAAGCACGGGAAGAAAGTGAAAGGCTCAGGAAAGAAGAACGTGAACAGATTGCTGAAAAACGGAGGAGGGATTTGGTAGGCTATCTAATGATAACTATTCTTTGCTCCTCATATTCACAAAGTTTCATTATGATTTCATTAATAAATGTTTTTATATACCTTTATTTTGTTTCCCAACTCTCATCAGACTCTTAGAGCACGTGTGGCTGCTAAGACAGAAGAAAAGAAATTGGAGTTACTGTTTCTTCGGTGGAGTGAGCATCATAAAAGACTAAGCAATTTTATAAGGTTTGTCCCCATTAACTGTAAATTTTTTAGGCAAGAGTCTATTCATGACAAAAAATTTAGCTAGTTTGTTCAACAGCTGAACAGCTATTATTGTATCTAACGGTATACCATGCAATGATCTGCAGGTTATTTTTAATTTTGGTCCAAAAGTGTCCATATTCACATTTTATTGAGACGAAGATAAGTTTCTGTTCATGTGAATTGTAATATTGAAGCAATTTGATGACTGGATGTTCATGCTAATTGCTGGATTTTAGATGAACAAACGTTTTTCTTTGATCTTTTTGGGCTGTTTTTTGATTGAATGTATTTTTGCAGGACTAAAGCAGAACCGCCAATCTACTATTTGCCTAAAAAGCCCTTGGATGAAGATGCTGCGTCAATTGAGAAGCGCAAAGAGGAGGTTGCCAAACATAGGCATTTCATTTGTTTTGATGTTACTTGTTATTACATGGATGTTTGTCAATGCATTCTCACAAACACATTGGATCAGGATTATTGCCTTTTAAAATTTATCTTGTTATTTGACATAGTTTCCATCGTTGCCATTTGCAGGATTTCCTTGAATGGAAGAATGCAAGAAGAGAGGAATTGTCTGAGTATCAAAAGCAAATCGGGGACCAATATCTTGCTAATGTTGAAAAGGATTTGGAGAGATGGCAGAATGCAAGGAATGCAAGAAAAGTAAACAACGACCATAATTTACAAGAAACTATGGACAAAGAATTGGATACTCATAGGCTCGAGCATGGTCCCAAGAAAAGGAAAATCCCTGATGGAAACAATAACGAAGATGATGAGGAAGATGATGATGTGGAAGATATAAATGTTGCAGAGGATGATATGATAGATGATGAATTAGATGATGATTCTGGTAGGAGGATTGATGAAACAATTAAGATGGAAATGAGCAATACCACTGCAGATCCTGCTGCTGATGCTGATAATATAGACCTAAACTGATGGTCCTCCATGACACATTCATCAATTATTCAACGATATATTATGTTTCGTAGTTTATCCCTTGCTATGCTAGGCTTCTGTATTAAAATTTGTTGCTTTATTATTTTTCTGTAATCAAATGAACTTTCTCTGCATTTTGTCTTTGATTATTGGGTTTGTTTTTGTTTCCTTAACAAGCAAACTAAGAATGTCTCTATCTTATTTTAGTTTGAGAGTTTTCACTCTGGTATTTGTTTTTCCAGGGATGTGTACATTTTTATGTATTTTTCTCTGTTTTCTTTCTCCATGTAAGGGTTTGTTACCATTGGTTATAAATCACCCTACAGGCAGACAAGGCATGAAATTTCCTGTCATGTGATGTTAACAGTTGTTTGTCTCTAATTAAATTGGTTACTCAGGAAGTGAGTAAGCAAATTATATTGCACACATGTTTACAATTTAAATTAAGAAAACATGCAGTAAAAAGCTCTTGAATATTTGGACATTCAATTTTGAAAGTTATAGTTCAGGTATATAGTAAGAATGTGTGGACCTTCTATTGAAAGAGAATGAAGTGGATAATGAGGTTGATCTTTCAAACAATGCATTGAAGAGTTAGAATAATTCTTTTATAATTTAATCATATATGGTGAGAATGTGATTGTAATAGATTGATTCATGATAATTAGAACATTTACTTCTCAATTTGAAAGCCATTGTAGGTCATTTGACATGTGCACCAAAGGCACAACACTTATTGAAATCAACTACTTAATGATATGACTGTTCTCTTCAATTGTTATGGTCTGAAACTCAAGTATATGTCTAATTTTCTAATTGCTAATTTGTTGGCTTTTCGTTTCATCTGCAAATTCCTTTTGTTTGAAAATATCACTACTTGAACTCATGCATTCTTATTTACTTTGGGATAGAAGATTCTTAAAAAAAGAGCGCTGAAAAATCAATTTATTCATTTTAATAAAAAAAAATTACAATTCTTGTGGGTTATATTATATATACTACGAATTATGGATCCAAAGTCACTATATGAGTCGTATAGAAAATTCTTAAAAAAAAAGGGATATAAAACAAATTTATTTGTTTTGATATTTTTTTACAATTTTTGTGGGTTATAAGACTACAAATTATGATATTTTTTCAAACTCGGTGAAAAAAAGGATTTGTATGATATCTCACCTAAATGGATCCATAGACATGCTATATATGTTCGTATAGAAGATTCTTCAAAAAAGGGGATAAAAGAACAATTTATTTATTTCGATAACAATGTGTTGAAAATATATGGGGCGATAACAATGGGATTGGGTTGGATAACAGATTCTTGAATAAAAAAAAGGGATTGAAAAACAATTTATTCATTTCGATAGTTTTTTTTACAATTTTCTGGGCTGGACTACAAATTATGATATTTTCAATATCAACTACTATGCATCATCGCCCTCGCCACCACCATTCTCACCACCACCTCTGGCACCCTCTGCCAGCCCACCTCTCATGCCCTCTCCCCCTTCACCACCTTCGCCCACTTCTGCCATAGTGCCACTCTCTTCCCCTCCACCCTCTTCTCCCACCTCACTAGTCTTTTCCCATTCACTACCTCCGCCCCTTCTGCCACCCTCTTCCCCGTCATCGCCTCCTTCCTTTACCACCTCACCTCTGCCTCCCACCGCCACCTCACTGGTGCCACCCTCTTCCCCGTCATCGCCTCCTTCCTTTACCACCTAACCTCTGCCTCCCTCTGCCACCCCACCTCCCATGGCCATGCCCTCTGTCTGCTCTCCTCTTCCCCTCCTCCGCCTCTACCCCCTTCTCCTACCTCACTGGTGCCACTCTCTTTCCCTCCACCACATCCACCCCCTTCTGTCACCTCACCTCCCCTTGCCACCTCACCGATGCCACCCTCTTCCCTGTCACCGCTGCCTCCCTCTACCATCTCATCGTTACCACTCTCTCCCACCTCGCATCTGCCACCCTTTCCCTCTCCCAACTTGCCGACACCACCCACTCTCACCTCACCGACACCTCCATCTTCCTCCTCCCTGGAACCGCCCTCAACAACATCGCCACCCTCTTTCCCCTCCCTTCCACTCTCCTCTTCCGCCTTGCCTATACCACCACCGACCGGCAGCTCAATGAGTCGACCACCGTCCTCCACTAACTGGGTGACACAATCCCCTACCGCCTCCACAACGGGGCCAACACATCCCAGAGCTGCTCCGTCCTCTAACAGTTGTCCACCGGTCTCAACATCAACAGCTCGGCTATCGGCCCTCGAATAATACCAATATATGCACATCTGGAATGTCCCCAATATGAATCCAATTATATTGGGGAACTGCAATAAAAAAGAAAAAATAGTTTAATTAATAAATATACGTAAGTGGTAATTAATAATTTAATAAAATTGTTGTTACTTACAAAAACGTTAACATCTTGATAAGTATCTTTAAATAGGCCGAAGAGAGACCACACCGCCGCATTAACTGTAAGACAAAGTGATAGAGCAAGCGGCATATACTCCACGCTTTTTGTTCTAATAACTTGCACCTGAAAAATATATACAGAAGATATCAAATAAATAAAATTTAAATTATATTTAATTCACTTACCACAATGCTAAGCGGTGCCACATAGACGCGGATGGATACAAATGTACAAATCCCTCCTAGTAGTGTCACACGATCATTCTTAGCTATGGAAAAATGCATAACTAAAAATATCACGGCAAATAAACCCCCATTCATTACTGTAAACAATGTGAGGGTTGATCGTTGTAATATTATAAAATATACAAATATTTTTACAATAATTAGAATTTTGATGAGGAATATAATTTATAAACATAAGTAATTTAGAATTTACAGGTTAAAATTTACCCTAACATTTCTCGGTGGTGCAAAGAGCATGTACAAAATGATGTAGATGGTCTCCATGACACATACAACACTATTGATTGAGATCACCGGTATAACATCCATTTGGATGAACCCAAAGTACAACCAAAGGGATGAGCTCAATAAAGCTACCAGATACGACAACGATTGAAAACTTCCGGTACTCTTATTTTTATATATTCTAATGAAAGATTGACCTGCAATAATATATTCACAACAACATAAATTATTTCTTTTTTTTTTTGACATAACCTAAATTATTTCTTTTTTTTTCTATATTTAATTTAGTTGATAAATTTAATATAAAATTAATATATAATAAATTAAATATAATATACTTACATCGGAGCCAAAAGTAGCATTTTCTACCCAACAAAAATAAAGGTATTAACTGCATAATTAAATATTAAATAAATAAATTTCCTTTTTGACGCGCGAACACACGCACGCACACATGCACGCACGCATGCACGCACGCATGCTTCAAAAAACTTTAGTCTAGCTCCGCCACTGTCTACCAGGCTTGTCACCGGTCAGTCTTGTCACTAGTCTTTTCAAGTTTTGGTGGATAGATCAATGTTTTAAAATTGAACCGGAACGATCGGTTCGACTTGTTGAACCAACATTCATGGATCATCACCAAACAAATTCACTCAACACTCTCATCTTTTCTTTCTCTCTTCAACGCCTCATCAAACCCATAATCCATCTCAAACCATTCTCTCATGCAATCACTATCACTTCTCTTCAAACTTTTCTTTACTCAAGCTATTTCTTAACGTCCCATTATTGATGTCGGTGGTTCCAAAATCTCCCATAGATATATGTTACTGGTTTCAGAATTGGATTAGGTGCATTCGAATTTTCAGTGCAGTCACTTGATAGTCATCAGATCACGATCGGACAATTTAAATAAATACAGTAAAAAAATACAGTTGTTAAATCATGATCGTCCGATTTTGATCGTACGACCATAAAGTGACCGACTGCATGACTGCATGAAAAATTTGACTGCACAGAATCTGGGTCATATCGGTTCCTACTCTAATTCATGGCATTGAATCTGTTGTTGAAAATGTTGTTAATTCATCTGACATTGTTGACGCTGATGTAGCTCAACCATCCATAAATTTTGTCAATCTAAGCAACTTCATCAAGAGAATGGATTCTCTCAACAACAAAAATTTCAATCTCCATCTTTTTTTTTGGTACATCAATCTCCACCTTTTTTCTCTTTCTTTCTCCTCCCAAATCAATGGTTCAAAAACAAATTTACCCTAAATTTAAACGAGAGAATCCTCCCTCCTTCATCAAACACCTCAGTCAAATTCCTTTTGACTGAATGTATTTGTGTGTTACATTTGTTTTCTACTAAAAAATGAAGAGACATACGTGGATAAAGTGTTTGTGTACTATTGAAAATTTTAGTAGTTTTTTGTTTAATTATTCTTTCTCTCGTCACACAATTTTTCCCAACTCTTTTTCTCTTCCCATTTTAGGATCATTATTAATCTGCTGTTAAAAACAAGCTGTTTTGAATTTTGATATTTCATTTATAATCAAACGGCCCATACTATATATTAATAAAATCAACTGTAAACATCTCAAACGTCAATTGCAGATCGGATTATTAGAATCAGTAACCGTGTGCCTCTAATCTAGACCCCATTTTATTCTTAAAATCTATCATACCCGTTGTGCAAATGCATGAATCAATATTGTTGGATCAATCTTTTTCTTTTTGTGAGATGAGAAAGAACAGCTAGCTTTTTTTTTTCAAAAGGTGCCATATTTTTTTTCTTTGACTTCCACAGCTTGATATTGTCATTTAATATTTTCATTGGTAGCTAGTTTAATAAGAAAAGCTTGGTAAAGTGCTTTGCCTCTAACATTTTTTTTTCTCCATGTTTCAGAAGCAAATTATTTTCGTATTCACGTGTCCAATATATATATTCTCACTTTGGGTCATTATCATGTTAAAAACATTCCTCCTCCAATCATATATTAATGACATTCTCAATTTATATCCTGCCTATATAATTTCTCGGATGTTACCATGTAAAAAGAGAAGGGGAAAAAAACGAATTGTTAAAGAATGAATCTCTTCAAGGGTTTTCTTAGTGGGAAAGAAAGATGTGTCATGTACGTGGTTGGGGCCCAATCTTTATAGTTTTGGCTTGTAGGCTTTAATTAATTCAATAAAGTGTCACAAAATGATCCACTTCTGGAAAACTTCGAATTATATATAGAGTACATTCCTTTGTTGTATGATATACTTCAAAAATGCCTAAAGTGATCTCAATATAAAATCAAAGTCTTAAAGTGATCTTAATTTTAAATACCCTGCAATATTGAATTATAGTAATGCCTTATTCTATACGCTGCAATATGTGAGTTTAGCTCAGTTGATTGAGACATCGGATTATATATGTAGGGGTGAGATTTGAACCATTAGACTACTTGACAAAAAGAAAAAGTTGTACCATCATAAATAAATATAAATAAATATTATTTTTATTAAGGGTGAAATTTCTAACCACTAGACTACTAGACTATTATTTTTTAAAAAATAAATATAAATAAATGTGTTAGCAAAACACTAAAATTACCATGGATGTGTAAAAATTAAAGTATGAAAATTTCAATATGAAATGGAGATGAAGACTTTTACAAAGTAATGATACGGCTCTTTGGAAGGAGGTTTTTGTGACGAAATATGGAGTTCACATTTTGCATGAGGTAAATTGGTACTTCTCCGTCCTTTGCTTCTCTTTGGTGGAAAGATATCCATGATCTTGAAGCTTGTGTTGAATCGAGAAATTGGCTAGTGGATGTTATTGATAGAAGGCTTGGTAATGGAAGGTTAACTCGTTTTTGGATGGATAAGTGGATTGGAGAGACTCCCCTTTTTTGTTAAATTCCCACAATTATTTTCCCACTCTTTGCAAAAACTTGAGTGTATCAGTGATGTGGTGGTTTTTGGAGAGGGAGAGAGCCGTATATAGTTGGAATTTGCTTTGGAGACGGTCTCTTTTTCAATGGGAGGAGGAGAGTGTTGTTCAATTGTTGGCCACCATTGAAAATGCGACTCTTTCTCATAAGGAGAGGTTGAAAATTTCTCCTTGTCTCTATTATGAATGGAGTTGGGAGCTTGGAATATGTATCAATAGCTGATTTTCTTTATGGCCTTGTTGTTTTGGTGCTGTTGTTTTTTTAGGGGCGTGGGTTTTTCTTTGTTTAGGTGGGGTGGTGCTTTGTCTCTTGTTTAGAGTTAAAACTTAAAAGTGTTCCGTACCTGTTTGTATCTTTTTTCTCTTCCCCTCTCTAGGCCCTTCCAGTGCCTTGAGTTGCGATTAATAAATTATTTGCTATTTGAAAAAAAATCTCACGGTGATTATTGTCCGCAACTCAACCAAACACACCATAACTTTCCCTCATTGCTTCTTTGGATCTGTTCTTATACTGTTTCTCCTCACCCCCATTACATTCTCCCAACTCCCCCCAAAATTTCAATTTACCCCCATTATAAAATTTAGACGGAATTTGTGTGGATTGAACAATTCAGGATTTTTTGCACATTTGAATTTTAAAAAACATTTTATGTGGATACAGTTCCATCGTCGTGACTAAGTTCCATTTTATGTGGATACGTTTGTAAAAAAATGTATATGATTTTTTTTCCCTCATACTCAATTATAATTGAATGATTAAAAGGTATGCTTTTAGCTTTAGGGATATAGTATAACATCTTTTCAAAAAAAATAAAATAAATTAGGACAACATAATATAATAGATTGTTCATCCTATGAGGATTGGTCTTGACGTCAATGACATGAATGATGTGTACAAACCTATAGTGTGAATATCACAATGAGATGAGATATATACTACGAAGATGTCAAAGTACAATTTTTGTAACGTGAAATTTACCTAAGAAGAGGACATGCTTTTGGTTTCAGTTACTGTCAGTCATCCTTTTTTGAGAAACAATTACAGTCATCTTGTTAAAAGCACAGAGCAACTTTAATTTCCAAAAATCCCAAGTTAATTGCTGATTGAATATATATATTTGGCATTATATGTTTTTTTAATAAAATTTCATATTAAAGTAAATAAATGAAGGTATTCAGAGTTCGAACCACATTCTTTACATATAAAATATGATATTTATACTAACTGAATTATGTGTATGAAACACACTGTATTTTTTAAATATATAAGACTATATGTAAAGAATTATATTAATATTAAATTTAATCAAAATTGTGTTTTTGCATCAATCTTTTATTTTTACATTCAAAAAAAAAAAATCAATCTTTTATTTTTTTTATTTTTATCTGTATATTTGTACTATTGGTCTTTAAATTATACTCATATTGTATTGTTGTCATTTATATTACATTTATGTGATTGTAGCCACAACTATTATATTGTGCAACTAGAAGAGATGAGCAACATTTATGTGCTCATTCATCAAAGTAGATGAACAACAGATCATATCATTATTTTGGTGAATTTTAATCATATTTTTATTGAATGAAGATATTGTTGTAAAAAATTAGATACTCTAATTATATAAGATTTTTTATTTGAAAGTTTAGATTTAAATGAAAAAGAAGTGTATAGATAATGGAAAGTGACAAATAGCATGTTTATGTGTGTAATAAAATGTCATATGCATGTTTTTTTTTAAGCAAAATTTGTTGAGAAGAGTGATTTTACAAACCTAATGTATCATAAAAATTTACAATTGAGATAAAAAAAATCATCATTTTACGAGTTAAAAATTCAAGTTCAACACACATTTTGATACTCATGATTTTGTTTCAACTCAATTCAGTCTCTAAAGAATAATAAAAATAATATTAAAAAAGTGTCAATCTATAAATTATAAAAATGTCATAAACTAATTTCATATTATTTTATAATTTTTTTCATTCAAATATGTGAAAATATATATGTAAGATAATTACACGTGAAAGAAAAGGTAAATACACAATAAATTATAATGTTAGTCCTTTATGTATAGCAAAATCAATTATTCGAAAAGTTACATCTATAGACCTAAGTGACACAACATTGATATGCATGACTCTTTTAACTTTTTTCAAAAGGTCTACTGTCTCTAGTGCTTTGAAGGTAGCTTGTCCCACAATAAAATGTTTAACCCACAGTCCCACAAGTGAAAAAATTCCAATTAAGTCTACGCAAACATGTTTCCCTCTTATCCATCCATACGCTAAAACATTTGTTGAACGAAATGTAGATCTGTCTTCTTGTAGACCGGTCAAAAAATTCACCCGCATATCTCTCTTCACATAAATCTTAGTCACAAAAAAATTTGGTATGAAAGAATTTTTTTTTAGTACCAAAATTGATATTTTAGTTTTTTTTAGATAGACGAAATGACAAATCATTAGAAATTCAACATACACAAAGTGGAGTGATCGGAATTCGAACTCCGATCTTTGACGTCCTACTTAGTAATTTCGACATTTCTATTTGTTGAGTTATGATTTATTGACGGTATTTTAGTCTTCATTTTTATTCCGTGAAATTTGATTATATTATATTTTTTTTGAGCAAAAAATTTAATTATATTATTATTCACCTTTTCTTTTGACATAAATATTATCATTTACTTTGAGAAGCAATAATAAAAGTCTTGTTCATGTCAAATTCAGTCTTCATTCCCCTCACACTCTCTCACATCACACTCATTCTTTGAATCCCAGAAATAGTAAAATTCACTAACAGACACAAAAAAAATGACAACTAGAGGCCATCAACCACCACATCCGCAACCAAACGGCGGTGGTGAACAGAGACTAAGACCACCACCACCACCATCACATCAACCACCACCACCATCATCCTATTCAAACGGCTACCACCAACAACATCCACAATACTACCCAAGAACACCAGCACGTTCATCCTCCTCCGCCTCCCTGAAAGGCTGTTGTTGCTGCCTCTTCCTCCTCTTATCATTCCTGGCACTTCTCGTCCTCGCAATCGTCCTCATCATTCTCCTCGCTGTTAAACCAAAAAAACCACAATTCGATCTTCAATCAGTCGGCGTTCAATACGTCGGAATCACACCAAACAACCCTACCGGAACAACAGCATCACTTTCCCTAACGATTCGCCTTCTATTCACGGCGAGTAATCCGAACAAAGTAGGGATCAAGTACGGAGAGTCCAGGTTTACTGTGATGTACCGTGGAATTCCGTTAGGGAAAGCTTCAGTGCCTGGATTTTATCAAGAAGCTCATACTATGAGACAAGTTGTTGCTACAATTGGTGTTGACAGGGTTAATTTGTTACAAGCTGATGCTGCTGATTTGATTAGAGATGCTTCCTTGAATGATCGGGTTGAACTTCGGGTTTTGGGTGATGTTGGTGCTAAGATCCGGGTCATGAATTTTGATTCACCCAATGTTCAGGTACTATACTAGCTACTCTTTCTATTTTTATTTTATTTCGAGAATTGGGTTCGGACACACAGACACTACTCAGATGTCCACACCGATAATAATTTGAAAAAATGACACAATTCAATGTAATAAGTGTCTGACATGGGATACCCTAATCCGAGGAATGTCTGTGATTCACATGTATCACATTTTCTCTTGCTATTTTTAGTTTATAAGCTTATACTAGTTCAAACTATGTTTAAGATTAAATGTTCACTTTAATTTTGTGTTTTTAATGTAGAATGTAGGATTATGGGATTGTATTTTTTATTTTTTTTTGGGGTAGAGAGAGTGAGTGTGGCGGTGCAGTGGGGGGAAGAGGGAGGGTGTGGGTTGGCTTGTTTGTGACTGTGTAACCACTGACCTCACTCACTCTGCTTTTTCTTTACTTCTTCTTTGTCCTTTTTCTACTATTTTTCTTCCTCATGCTAACGTGCGCCGAAAGTTATCTTGTTTTTGTTTCATTAAATTAAATAAGAAAATGATAAAGAGGAGTATAGTATCTTTGTGACATTGATTAATGGTTAAGAAAACTACAAAAATTTGTATTGAAAATAGTACATTCAATATTTTCAGAAGTTTGAAAATTGTTGTTTTCATTTTTCAATATAAAACTTGTACTTTTTCATGTTTTAACAATTTTTTTTCCTTTTTTGATTAGTTCTAACTTCTAACTAGTGCCTTGGACACTTGTTAGCGTTACCAATTAAATAAAATATGTGTATTTTATATAATATAATATATCCTACTAAAGATTTTTTAATTGAAATGTACAATAAGGATTTGAGTCTCAATAAATTGTGTTGAAAATTCTAGGAGTTTCTCACTTGATCCGTTCTCATTCCCATCTAGTCTAGTTTTATTTGATTCCTTTTTTCTCACACTTTAGTTTTTTTTGGCATGGTTCTATATTGGGTTTTGTATTTTTTGCAATTCCCCATAATTGACAATGTGTGCGTTTAGGTAATTCTTTCTTTGTGAAAGGAATCATTTTACTTGCGGGACTTTTTGGGTCCTACATAGGAAATATGGGGAGGTTAAGTTAGGACATAATTAGAGTGTAACCGTAAAATATATATATATGTCTCGTTGCAATTAGTGGTGTTATTTGCAATTTTGTTTTGAAAAATTGAATAAAAAGTTATAATACCAAAAATAATTGTTTTTTCCATGAAATAATAGTAATTAGTAAAATAAAATTTATTAACTTAAAAGTATAATTTTGCCAAAAAAAAACAAACTTAAAGTATATAATTGAATCCAATGTTGACCTCAAATGCTTATTTGAGTGATTTTTTGGTAGAAAGATTTGGTTTTATGTTTACCCATATGAGTCATATGGTACAATTATATTCCTTTTCCTTAACCCTTCATCATATTATTTTTATGGTGGAAAAAAAAAGAGCTAGTCCCAAAAGCAAAACCACTTATTCATATTAATCAACTACATGTATTTTAGTCCATAAAAATTGATATATGTGCCTTTTCTTAATACTTGATTATGCTTTTGTCTAGAGTGCTTTTCTTTCACACTCTTTTATGTATTCGTTTGGGTAGCAGCAGCATTGTGTAATGGCAAGACATTCCAATAGCCTCATGTTGAAATAATTCTTTAGTGGACATAGAGATTTAGACACATTTTTTAATCACAACAATAAATATAAAATGAAAAAAAAAATAATAATTAAGTAATATGTATTTTTTAAAGGGTCGCCTTAACATATGCTCCAAAGCACATAGGTAGCTAAATAACTTGTGTGCGCGCGCGCTTAAATCTTCGAAAATATACTTAGATAAAATGCCGGATTTTAGAGGGTTGAATGAACAATATCGAAAGCTTATTATTAGAAGGTACAAATAAAATGAGACAATAAGTTAGGCCCCACTTGATTAGAACCAGGTATCTGGATTCCAAGACCAGGAAACCAACCACTGCACCATGTTATCGATACCCTTTAAGTTTATGGCCAGCTCAAGCTCAATTCAATAATGTCATTCCTATGGTTCATTTTTTCTCCAATTTTTCTGTTGCTTTTCCCTATAGGAATACTATGTACAATTTTTGTCTACCCTTTTGAGTTGGATTTAGATTCCCTACAGCAATGCGAGCCTATTTAGCGAGCTTACGCTCATAGATTAATCATTTACCGTCATCTTTCTCTTAAAATCAAGAATTAATGGTGAGAAATCGAAGTGTAAATTCACTAAATGCGTGAACACGTCTCCTCTCATAACCATAGAGAATCCAGATTCAATTTCATCTACATTGACACTATAAGTTTTTAGTTTATGATCACATTATAGTATATCATGTTAGATTAAACAAATCACATTTTATCTAACTTCAAAAATCAAGTTAGAATATACCAAAAACAAAGCATCCAAATTCCAAATGTCAAACACTACTGCCAATATTTTTAAACTTTTTAAGACAAGAAAAGTCTTCACCATGTGACTATCCTCTTTGTGGGGCACATGGGATGGTAATAGTTTCATCATCTTCTGCTAATGTGAACATGCATTTTTACTCCCTACCCAGCTTCTTTATGGTATTTTAAGAAATGAAACTGTACCCTTTAAGTTACTATTTACACCACCTTCCTATTTATTTTTATTAATTGATAGTACCTATTTTCTTTATTTATCATCTATCTTCTTAAATATTACTAATCAAGTTTTTTGTTTTAACTAAGCTATGTTTTACCATTCAATTAACGATAGTGAACTATATTACACAGGTTTCCGTGGATTGTGCTATAGCGATCAGTCCAAGAAAGCAATCTCTAACTTACAAGCAGTGTGGATTCGATGGATTGAGTGTGTAATATCATTCTTGTTGACGCTGTCAAATGTCCTTAATTTCTCCCTCGACTCATTTCTTCGATTAATTTTAAGAAGAAATGAGTAGGAAAAATAGTTAGAGGAGATACTGAATTTACAATGGCTATCAAAGGAGTCTCAACAAATTGTTTAACTCCATAGTCAAAGGTGGTTTTTTGGAAAATATATTAAATTATGTCCCTAAACATTTTGTTATAAGAATTTTGCATAAACTTTTTATTTGTTTACTTCCATTGGAAGGAAAAACACATCTGTGGAACAACTTGCAAACTGTAAAGTTAATCAAATCAGTGGGGTGAGGCATCTGAGTTATAGCTTTTGATAAAACACACACTCTCTCAGCCAAACCTCCACACTTTTCTTTCTTCCAACCTTTTTTGTCACCTTCAGTTTTCGCTTTTGTAAAGAGCTTTAAAGTTTTTTCTATAACTTCTTTGGACTATAATGTGTTTTGATTAATTTATGGTTCATTTGATCTATCAAGAAAAAATTATGGTACATTTGATTTGTTTCATGTTGATGATAAATTGTACTAGTATATTTAATAAAATTATTCCATTAGTTGTAGTTTATTTATTTAATGAAATTATTCCGTTACTTTTTTTATGTACCAAAAAATAAAAACAGGTCTTGAGTAGTCTTTGACATTGGTTAGCAAAATATTTTTAGCTTAGCTAAATAACTTTGACATTGATAAATTATTCCGTTACTTTGTACTATAGTGGTAATTTGGTTATAAATCATTAAATAGCTCTATATTGAATTTACAATGGTAATTTGGTTTTGCTTAGATTCAATGTAGAGCTTCAATATAACAAAGTTGGTGATAGTTTTTTAAAGATGAGATTTATAACTTGTGAACATGTCTAAATAGCCAACTATAAGCAATAATACATTGTCTCTATATTTCAAATGACATGATTTAAAATTTCAAAAGGATATTTGTCCAACTCCTGGGGTCAACTTCATTGTTTTATTGGTTCACCCTAAACAAAGATAAAAAAATGTATCCAAAATTTTGAAATGAAAGATCCCTTCACGATTCAAAGTTGATGGATTGTATCATATCTTACTTAGTCTTACAATATAAGAAATATCAAGATTTAATACTAAAGAAATAAAAGCTACAAGTTGAACAAAAGATTTAGAACTAAACAATCTATAAACTTCATAGTTCAAAAAGAAAGTGCTTTTTTTTACAAGTTCAAATCAACTACAAAACTGTAATGCAGGAGCAAATGTTTAAACGCCATTCAAATAATGGTTTTAACTTTGGTAACTGAAAGTAAAACCATATGAAAACGGTTTAAAACTTCATGAGAGTCAACTGTCAGAAAATTTTAATTTTATCAATTCAACGGCTATCTCCTTTGTCTTAGTTATATACAATTCGACATCAAGCTTTTCCACGAGAAAACTGCTCCTGCTTTTGACAAAAATCTGCCATAAAATCAGTATTCGAAATGTCAGTACACAAAATGGTGGCGATTCATTGAAATCATAACAGATGGCGTAGCCGGTATATACAAATAATAGAATATATCCATACCATTGTTGATTTTTCCTGAGCAAAGGGTATATGTTCTCAAAGGCTGCATAGGTCTCATCTCTCACCTATTAAAATGAAAAACATATGCATAAAATCGAGTGAACCGGAATTTTCAGGGGGGATAATAAAAGGGAATTATATTATATATAGAAATATTACCTTTGCTCCTGTTATAACAACTTTGCCAGAGACAAAGATACTCAAAGCTACCTTTGGTTGCTTCATCTGGTAGGTTAATCCGGGAAACAGCTCTGGTTCATACTATCACCCCATATAAGAGAGTTCAGCATATTTTCTTCAACTTATAGACATTAATACAAAATATGAATTTTCAGAAAGCTTCCTAAACCTTTTCATAATTCAATTAGGCAATTCAGCGAATAAGGCTAAACAACAAATATATAAATAAATCAAAGCAGCTTTAAAGATTGTTTAGCTTCCTGAGAAAGGCTTTGCATCTCTAGTTTAGAATCAGCCAAGTGAATGTCTTCAATAGTTTGAAATAGTGCTCGAGACAAAACACAATTTTTCTATAATAGATTATTTCACTCCACATACAAATTATGTCAAGTGATCACCAAGCATGATGATATGATTGTAAGTAAAAGTCAACAGAAGCCCAAACCAATTTTAAAAACTCAAATTTACTCCTTCAGAGTGCGTTTGATTCGTAAAATAGTAAGATACCAGACAGAACAAAGGAGTAAATTGTACTGAAGGGAGAGAGACAGAGAGATACTATTTTTTAGCAAATCAAACACACCCTTAGTTCCTTTTTAAGCGTCGATTTTGCAGAAGAATTGTGTTCTTATTATTTGTCATTTTCAAAGTTCAATGCGACAGTAATTATTGTTGACAATAACACCGGTAACTATTTATTATAGATAGAGAAATGAGTGGAATAGGATAACAAATACTAGTTACGAGTATTATAGGAAAACGACAATTAAAAAGGAATGGAGGGGGTAATAAAATAGCTTACACTGCAGAAAGCACCATGTTCATATGCAACACTCTCCAACCGAATGGGGAACTTGACATCACAACTGGCGACAATGTTGCCAATCTTGAAATCCTATAAAATAAAGCTGAAGGAATCAACTACTATCGAGATGCAACTACTTAGGTACTAAGAAAAAAACAGAAATTAACCAAAGTTAATGAAACGTTTTCAGTTACGATAATCTGAAAGGGTAGATATTGTACCTTAAATTTGGCATTGAAACCAAGCTTTTGGATGATACGGGCATACTGAAAGCATGAGTAAATAACCAATTAGAAAATACCATAAATTTTGAAAAAAATGAATTAAAGTTCAAATCTACCTAACACAAATGGCTTGGTTATCAAGCATAATTTACATAGCATGAATGACGTTATTAACAAATAAAAGAACAAGAACGCACCTTCCTTGCTGCCAATTTAGACTGATGCTCACTCTTAGCTCCAGTACAAACCTAGGCATACCAGTTAAATCAGAACAGCATAAAAAGAAAGAGAAAACCTTCACAAGTACTATGTCAATTTATTATGGTTTCGCAAAAGGAACATCAGGGACATGAGCAAATAGACAGAAATTTTAAATTATTAACCATGGTTATATGAAGTGAATCAAATCAAGAATTAGGTTAGTAATAAATGATTAAAATAACAAGATATAATAATTCTGCAAAAATTAAAAATAGCTAAGAGAAGAGAGTCTATTGACCCTCCTCCCAGGATTCTAAAAGAGAATCAAACAGCTAAAAAATAATAATAAGCAACACAGAACTTCCCAATAATTTTTATTTGAATACAATGTTAAAAACACAAACAAAACACACTTATATGACAGAAGCAGCAAGTGCAACAAAGGAGCATACCATCTTGCCATTAGCAAAAATAAGTGCAGTTGTTTTTGGTTCCCTGATCCTCATAATGACAGCAGGGAAACGCTGCAAAGAATTGCATCACAAACATCAGTGACACTAAAACAGGCATATTCATTGCATTGGCAGAATATTGAATTGGAAATAACAAAAGAGTGACAACAAGTAATAGATATCAAAAGTGACATTAATAACAAAAGAGCGACAACAACTAAGCATCTCTAGTCCAGAAAGGAACACGAGAATTTTCAAATAGTAGGAACAGTAAAACCATCAAGTTAATCTACACTTCCAATTCCAATGCAAAGGAAAAAGGAAGCATAGGCAATGCACACTTTCATACTTATCATAGATGTATAGGAAAGAAATTCACAATCAACATATAAAACTTGCCTTGGGATTGTACTCTGCGTTACGAGCTTGGAGAGCAAATGCTTTGAGATCCAACTTAGTGTCCAAATTGACTGTTGAAACAATATTTCTGGAAGTAAAAACACATGGTAATTAGTTTATGCTAAAGTAAATAGAAGGAAAAAAAAAAGCTATCTGATATACCATTCTAAAGAGAAGAAAATTTAATACATGTTCCAAAATTCAAAGCACATGATAACTAAAAGAAAAATTAATAGATGTTGTAATGTCAACCAAAAACGGAATAACTTCTTATCGCGAATGATGTCTAAAGACAAGTTTTTTCTCAATTTCTACCTTTGACTATTAGGCTAACGCCTGTCTGTTGGACTCTTTGTACAATGATTTCTAAAAATCTTATCCGTACACTAAATACACTTAAGATGAAAATCTACCATCTTTTATTGGCCGCGTATAATAATTAATGGACTTAAGATGAGAATCTACCATCTTATCTGTACACTAAATACACTTAAGATGAGAATCTACCATCTTTAGTCGACTATTTATTGGCCGCGTATAGTAGTAATTAATGGACTTGCTACAATCATTGTGAAATCAGCGACTAACAAATACATCTCATCCCGGACACTTCGCTATATACAATGTAAAAGAAAAAACATTGACAAAATTCAGGTCACTTGGATACTAACAATTTCAGTTGGATACTAACAATTTCAGTTCACTTATAATCTCACCCAAAAAAAGAGTAAACCCATAACTCAAAATTCTCCAATTATTATTAAATGAAACAAACAAAACCTAATATTTATCCATACCCATCAAACAATAATTAGTTACTATTTTTTAACAATAAAACACTTGATTAAGAAATAACATATATATTAACTAATAGTTTAGATGCTCACTGAATTGTAGGCACAATCCCAGAAGGATGCTTCTTTAGATTTACAGGTTGGCTCCCTTCCAATACTTGATCAGCCATCTACACTAATATATTATTATAAACAACAAATTAAAATAAGCTTAATCAATCATCAACAAAAAATAAAATACCATCTTCATAATTAATTATTCACTTTCATCTCATCACAAAAACGATCAATTTAGGTTGAAAAAATCAGGAATCAATTGAAGGGTTTTCAATTTTCATGAATCTAATTGAAATCACAAAAGTTTTCTCAAAATTAGGTATTTATGTATGTATATAATATATGAATGATGATTTAGATAAATCAGAATCAGACCTTGATTTTTGGAGAGAAGAATTAGGGTTTGTGTCTATGAAGAATAGAGCGCGAGGAATTTGAAAAGATGATTATTTTATAGGTTGCGGAGAAAGATGAGAGGGAAATAAAGATGTCTTTATATTTATAGGCGTCTGAATTGGATCGGGTTAGCATGTTGGGTTTTTTATGTGATAATGCCCAAAAAAATAAAAGAAATCTTGTTTTAATCAAATCTTGTGTGATAATCATCAAATCTTTCTAATTTGATGTAATAATATCTTCAGTTTCCTTCAAAAAAATCTTTTTTTAATCAAATCTTGTTTTGCCATTTTTTTTTAAATAATTTTTTTTTAATAACGTACGATACTTAAGCAGCGAACGACATTTATAAAACTTATGATATTTAAGCAGCGAACGACATTTATACCCCCAAAATCACCATATCAAATTCTTTTTTAATAACATACGATACTTAAGCAGCGAACGACATTTATAAAACTTCTCAAAAATTTCTCATTTTTATAATTATTTTTATAATGTCTGCTAAGTAGCGGAAGAGTAAAAATAGAAACACGTGGAACGGCAAAAACAATCTCAAAATAGAATTTTTTTTTTCTTTCTATCCCAACAATTATACTCTCACCCCTACATTTTGAGTGTCCTGACAATTTTACCCTTATATATAAATTAAAACTCTACTTTTTTTACAAATTTCCAAAACTTTTCAGTATGCAATTTTTTTGAAAAAATACTATTTTACCGGAACACATAGACAAAAGAGGTCTGGTATACATTTTTAGGTTTTCATTGCTTTTTTATTTGGATCTGATATCATCCGCTAGATCTTTCATGTTTAGTATATTTTTATTAGGTAAATCTTGTGGCTTCCACCAAGCTACGGCTTGCTGCCGTTGGTCTTTGGAAGCATTCAAAAGTTAAATATATTTTTATTAGTATATTTTTATTAGCATAAAACATCAAAATTATTTGTTTCAGGGATCAATGAAGCTACTTCTTGCATACTTGCATCAGCCACAACACTTTCAAAGTCAGATTCAATTGATGGGTCATGTTATTTTAAGACCCATCTTTCTTTTTTCTTCTTCTCTCATGACGTTGAGTTCTCTTTCCGACGCTAAATCTTGAGTTGAGAAGGCTCCATAGGGAAGCCATTTGCACTAACGTTTGGGGGCTATGCATTTCTTCCAAAGACCAGTATCACTAACGTTTTGAAGTGTTCTGGTTTAGATGCCAACCTTCTGGAATTCTTTTCTTGGATTTTTCCGGTTCCTAACTCATATTGGTTATAAGTGTTCCCGGTTAGTACAGGAGTGAACTCACATGATAAAAAGGGTAAAGATGGAAATAAAAATAATTTGTAGGGGTGAGAGTATAATTGTCACCATCGGTTTTGAGGCAAAAACTCATCCGATCCAAAAATAAATTCATTTGCGGTTTGCTTCGGTTTTGGATGACAAATAAAAAAAATCCGATACAATCCGATCCAATATTATGCGGTTTAATTTGGATCGGTTTTTGGATATCCAAATTATAAATTGTAATTTTTTTTAATAAATATAAATATTATAAAAAACGCTACAAAATAATAGTTTGACATTTTTAACAAAATAAATATTAAGTTTAATGTAACATATAATATATTGAAAAATAATATTTTGGAATGACAATTACCAATTATATTCGAAACATATAAAAAGTAAAAAAAATTAGATTAAATTAAACTAACATATAGTATTAACAAAATTTAAAATGAAAAAAAAAGGTTAATGCAATATATATTTATACTAATAAAAAGATAAATAAATATTAAAATATATGTATGCGGTTTGGTTAGGTTTGGATCGGTTTTAAGAAATCAATCCGAAATCCGATCCGATCCCGCGGTTTTCACAAAAGAACATCCAAACACATCCAAAAAACTTCGGTTTTTTGCGATTTTCGGTTTTTTGGATCGATTTTCGGTTTTTATTTAGATTGGTTTGAATTTGAGCACCCCTAGTAAGCCCAGTTATAATAAAAGGCCTCTTATGTGCTATTACTCCTTAACTACCTCAGCTATTGTGGACCGCATTGGGGATGCTCTGCATTCCAATCTCACCCCTGATCAGGAATGTATCCTTTGCCGTCTTTCTTTGCACAATGTAGTTTTGCATAATTTTCTTCTTCAATATCAAGTCACTCGAGTCGCATTATGGATGTCCAAAAGAGCACAAGTGAGTGTATTAGGAGTAAACAATTTTAATAAACCAATATTTGCTGTTTTTGAATTTAGAAAAATTCATTTTAAAAAATCAGCCACCGAAAAAATTACCGGGTTGAGTCGTAGACTAGGTCCCTCTTTTTAAGACGTTTCACAGCACTAGTCTAGTTCAAACCGAATACTGATTGACTACTGCACGATAGAAATCAAGCGGAAATACACCTTCTATGGTTCGATGAACCACTCTAATATTGATACGAAGATCAATTCGATATGACAAAGTCACTGTATGAAACAATAAAAAAGAAATTTTTTATGAGTTGAAGTGAGTAGAGAAAGGAAGAGAGATATATTTCGAAATGTAGGAAATCTGGAGTAAAAAATTATGAGAACGGAGGTCTGCTATTTATGGAGCAAGTGAGGAAACTGAAAGAGAGGAATTCGTGTGAGCTTAAGCCGACCAGTTAACGCATATCGGACAGGACCAAGTGAAAACGTGATCAGATTTTTAGGCCGCATGTCGTAACTGACTTCAGTTGAATGGAGCGCAAACGGATATGTGTTGACACAGTGAAGCATATAGATATTTTTGACTTGGTCTTGCAGCACAAGAAACATGTACGAAAATAAAACGGATAAACATGCGCACACATAATAAAAAAAAAAAAAAAAAATTTCCAAGGCCCAAGCTAGGCCCAACCCGAACCAATCAGACGTCGGCGCGTATGTGATAGTTAACGGTGTGTGCGGAGTCCCCCGTTTAAAAAACTCATGAAATTTTAATGAAACCATATAGGATAATTGTAACTTCTAATTTTCGGTGGGGTTTAGCATAAAATATGTGCATGATGCACAAGTTTATTTATTTTAATGTGGACCATTGGATTGAGCAAATGTATAGATTTTACTGTGGATCATATACACTTGATTTTACTGTGGATCATATACACTTAATGCAAAGAAAGGAACAGTTGACCATCGTGTTGAATAAATCACTTTCCTAATTTTGTATAATTTTGTTATATACTCATGCACATTTTCAAGGTTTTTTTTTTTAAATGCTAAACAATACCCCCAAGACACTAATTAACCATATAAACAAAGAAATTATGTCTTGAAATTGATGTATTCAATACAATGAAAGTGTAAAAAAGTTGTCTATCAACATTAATTTATTTTTTATTTCTATTTTTAGTATGTTTAACAAGTGTCTCATAGACACTGTTCAACATGACTAAGGTTGTCAGAATTGAGTTTTTACGTCAACTTATTTAGTTTAAGTGTTATCTCGAATTTTTGTCCATATGAATTTAATGCTAATTTGGTGCGTCATCTTAAATACGCGACTAAATTAAATGAATGGAAATAATAAATGGAATGTATCCATGACGGTCCAAAATGAACGTATTAAATAAGTTAATAAAAGATATGAAAATGTGATTAAATTACCTAATTAAGCTTATTTAAAGTCTTAATTTCATAAAATCTTTTATTAACAAAAAGGTAAAATTGTCATCGAATGGGGTTTTCGAATCTTAGTATTCAAAGGTGTTTTGGACTTAGAATTATTTTCATTATTTTCAGCAGGAAATAACAAGGGTTCGAAGGCTGGATTCGAGCGACAGTTGGAGCTAAAAAAGCAGTTACTCTTTTCAAGCGTGATCAAGAGATCGTGGGTTCATGCGTTCAGAGAGCTGGCGAAACACGTTTGCACAAACAGTTGTCCATTCTTGTGCCTATAAATAGTAGTTCCTTTGGTTGGAATAAGGGTCACAATTCATAAACAAAATTCACAAAACCTAAAGTATCCATGCGTTCGAGAGAAAATGGTGAAGTGAAGAAAATGTATGAATTCGTGAATCATTTCTTTTCTTTGTAAAACCTAAAGTATCCATGCGTTTGACTTATTTGAGTTTAACTACCGGCATAAATACTTGTGAGACTTATGAAACCATCCATAAACTGTTTTGAGCTTAATTCCAAAATTTGTCTAGGATAGTTTATGAAAACAGTTTGTAGCTATGAAGCACGGACACGACACACTGACACGTCCACACCAATAATAATTTGAAAAAAAAAAAAAGACAATTCAATGTAATCATAAGTTCCGGTGTTGTGTCGGTGTCAGACACTGACGCGTGTCTGACACCGGGACACGCAGTGTCTGACACCGGGACACGCCTAATTCGAGGAGTCTCTATGGTTCACAGATTTGTAGTTTATATGCAAACAGTTTGAATTTATTTTATTTTTTGTTATAGAAATAGCTTATGCATAAGTACTCATATGGAGTAGCGCTTATGCTACAAGCGGTTAGGACCAATATTTTGGAAGGGATGGGGTTGGTTATATGTTATGGCTTTCACTTTCTTTTTTTGATTTTAGGTTTTGATGTTTTCTGATGTGATATTGCAGAAACAGTGCTCGTTTTCTATGGAAAACTATACCTTCCTCAATCAAAGAAAGCAACTTTGGTTACGGAACTATGGTGGAGTACATGAGGCAATCCGTGGTTTTTAGTGGAGTCAGGGTCTCCAGGATTTTGTTGCTGCTTTCCCAGGCAAGCATTTTGCCAAAAGTTTAATTAGTTTGGTGGAAAAAATTGTGTTATAGTTTGAACTTGGGAAGAACATTGATTCTCACCTGTTTTTGGCTTGGCTGGACTTCCCTTTGCATATACAAATATCTAACAATGTAGTTGAACAATGTAATTTCTTAGGCTAACGTGTACCGTTGACAATGGTGCCAAGGGGGAAGCAGATTTCCTGCTGTAACTGCGTTGACGCAGTTACAGCAGCAGCCGTTGGATGTCGATCAATGGTCAGGATTATTTTAATGTATATGTAATATAAACCGTCCGATGATAAATCAATGGCCTAGATCGATTACAGCGTGTAACTGCGTGCATTTATTACTGCAGCATATCCATATCCGTGCCAAGGGTACCATTCAATACAGTAAACTAGTAATGTACCACTTCTGTAATTGTTATATTAAATTTAAGCAGTTTAAGTGCACAAGCATTTTACATTTTTATTTTCTTTCTAATACGTAGTAAATGTTAATACCAATATGGTGTTTCCATAACTTTACACAAAGGAGGTTTTTCAGCTGCTTGTATCTGCTTATTCTACAATAAGTGTTGAAGATGCTGCTTTATTTCTGGGAATGAGTGAGGAAGATGCTACAAGTTGTAAGTAATTTTACGTTCATTTTTTAATTAAACAATGCATATCTATTTGTGTTAGCACCTCTTGGATCATAAACAATGTTGACCTGATAATTTGAAGGCAATGATGTTTTTAATATACCCTGATTGGGGTCAACCTTTGAAGGCAAACATTTTTCTGCTTATATGTATGAAGTTAATTAATGTTTGGCACCTATTCTTTTACTCTTGAACTGGAAATACTCCTTTGAATCTTGCACTTGGATTCCAATTCCCTTCATCTACCGTATATAATTAAGTATTGGTAGTTTCCTGTGTAGACTGTAAAGTAGCTCATCAAAATGGTATGCTAAAATGTGATGGCCAATAAGAGAATGTGTTAGAAGGTTCATCATGCACCATGTGATGTAATCAAGGAAATTTATGTAGTCATAGCTGATAGCTGATAAAGGAACCAAAAGGAATTTAAAAATGAATTGAAGATTACAACTTCTCTGCATTATCAAATATTACTAGTTTTAACTTTTTCCTCTACTAGAAAGAGTACTAATTGGAAACTTCTCAAAAATTATACTCGAAGCCCAAGCCAACTTGATTATTGTCTCTTGATAGTTAATCAGTGTTGTCAAATAGCGGTTATAATGTAACGGAATTATGACAAACCGCTGTTGTTTCACAATGCTCGTTTTAGCACATATTGTTGTCAAATTGCAGCAACAGCAGCACTCTAACGCCGTTGCATGGTGGAATTTGAACAATCTACTATTTGACAGCACTGATTCAATGTACTAGTTGTGGTGAATCTTGCTGGCTAGAGGTGAACATGTCAATTACTTACAGTTATCTTAGAAACTGAAACAAAGACTGTTTGATTGTATGATTGCAGATGTGCTACAGCAAGGTTGGACTGTGGACTATGTCTCTCGGATGCTTACTGTGACGAAGCAACCTGTTGTGACAGAGCAGAAACTAGACCCCCGTAAATTGCAACAACTGACAGAATGTCTTCCATCTAGAGCATTGAAGCTTTTAATCTTGTTTTCTAAAACTCTTACTCACAGTAGTTACTTTCTCTTGTATGACAGTGAAACGGTAAAAAAATGCAAATTAGACATGCTTTTGAGAAATCCAGTGTCTCGGATACTGATTTTTTATTGTTTTTTTCATGGTATTAATCTGCTATTTATCGAAGGATAATGCTTGCGTATTTTTTTAAGAATTGAATATAGGATTGCTACTTTATAAGTCTAAAAAACTGGAAACGCTGTTAACGAGTTGAATAAAGAAAGCTATGAGTAGTACACATCATTACTTTATGTTACAATAGTTCTTACAAAAACTATAGTATTATGATTTGTTGACCTTGAACCAAGAATACTATTGCCTTGCTAATCCTTCAAACATGCGATTAGTGCGCAAATCCATGGCAATTAAGCCGAAGTTAAACCATGGTGCCAACAAGATGTAAATTGACTCACTGCATTTAAAAATACCAATTAGTGACATCTGAAGCACATTTACCTTGATTCTTTGTACTGATCATATTTCAAATCGGGTTTCTTGCAAAGAATTTCATGCAATCGTGGTCTGCAACTATCCATAATTTGAACTTAGAAGAATAATAAGAAATACACCCAAAAATTTGAGTCTCCAAACCCTACCTCACACACAGGTAGTAATATACATAACACTAGACTGAAAACAAAATTTTGTTCCCCACTCATATTCAATGATAACCTAAACAATTTGGTTCTCTCTATCTTTGTACTCAGATAACTCGAACAATTAGCAACATAAATCTTTACCAAAAAATCAAATATAGTGTTTATATCAAAACAAAAAAATAGAGAAAGATTAAAAGATTAAACATAATATTTCAGAATATAGCTATTGTAAAGTATCTGAATATTACATTTTGTATGGAACCTGCATCTAACTAATTAAGTTAGCTTCTAACACAAGTCAGTTATTAATGTAACCTATTTCTTATAATTAACTATAGGAACTGTAACTCTATATAAATCTTCAATGTAACGAACCCTCTTCTTCTTCCTCCTTAATCTTTTCTTTCATCTTCTTCTATATCAGCCAACACATCCTCAATTGAATCATCTTCTTCTTCCTCCTTGGGATTGTACTCTGCATTACGAGCTTGGAGAGCAATTGCTTTGAGATCCAACTTAGTATCCAAATTGACTGTTGAAACAATATTTCTGGAAGTAAAAACACATAGTAATTAGTTTATGCTAAAGTAAATAGAAGGGGGGGGGGGGAAGCTATCTGATATACCATTCTAAAGAGAAGAAAATTTAATACATGTTCCAAAATTCAAAGCACATGATAACTAAAGCAAAATTAATAGATGTTGTAATGTAAAATGAAGTAAACAACAAAAACGGCCTTTCACAATTTGGTGGCAATTAGTAAAATGATTCAAGCAACGGAATAACTTCTTATCGCAAATTACGTCTAAAGACAAGTTTTTCTGAATTTCTTTCTACCTTTGACTATTAGGCTAACCCCTGTCTGTTGGACTCTTTGTACAATGATTTCTAAAAATCTTATCCGTACACTAAATACACTTAAGATGAGAATCTACCATCTTTTATTGGCCCCGTATAGTAATTAATGGACTTAAGATGAGAATCTACCATCTTATCCGTACACTAAATACACTTAAGATGAGAATCTACCATCTTTAAACCACGTGATTTGTCGACTATTTATGGGCCGCGTATAGTAATTAATGAACTTGCTACAATCATTGTGAAATCAGCAACCAACAAATACATTAAAACTCAACCCGGACACAACAAATAAGCATAAATAAGGATACAAACAATAGCCTCTCCAACGGCCAGTTAGCTATATACAAAGTAAAAGAAAAAGACATTGAAAAATAAAATTTTAGCCTCAATCCAGGTAAATCCATCATTGATTATCTCCATGAAAAATCACAAGGTAACAATCAAGGTCAGTTAAAGTATCAAGTATTGTCTATAATATCATCATACATGTCCATGGACTCTTCAATTGGATACTAACAATTTCAGTTCACTTATAATCTCACCCAAAAAAAGAGTAAACCCATAACTCAAAATTCTCCAATTATTATTAAATGAAACAAACAAAACCTAATATTTATCCATACCCATCAAACAATAATTAGTTACTATTTTTTATCAATAAAACACTTGATTAAGAAATAACATATATATTAACTAACTAATAGTTTAGATGCTCACTGAATTGTAGGCACAATCCCAGAAGGATGCTTCTTTAGATCTACAGGTTGGCTCCCTTCCAATACTTGATCAGCCATCTACCCTAATATATTATTATAAACAACAAATTAAATTAAGTTTAATCAATCATCAACAAAAAATAAAATACCATCTTCATAATTAATTATTCACTTTCATCTCATCACAAAAACGATCAATTTAGGTTTAAAAAATCAGGAATCAATTGAAGAAATAGGGTTTTCAATTTTCATGAATCTAATTGAAATCACAAAAGTTTTCTCAAAATTAGGTATTTATGTATGTATATAATATAGGAATGATGATTTAGATAAATCAGAATCAGACCTTGATTTTTGGAGAGAAGAATTAGGGTTGGAGTCTTTGAAAAATAGAGCGCGAAGAATTTGAAAAGATGATTATTCTATAGGTTGAGGAGAAAGATGAGAGAAAAATAAAGAGGTCTTCGGTATTTATAGGCGTGTTGGGCTTTTTGTGTGATAATGCCCAAAAAAATAAAAGAAATCTTGTTTTAATCAAATCTTTGTGATAATCAATCTTTCTGATTTGATGCAATAATATATCTTAAGTTTCCTTAAATAAATAATAATCTTTTTTTAATCAAATCTTATTTTACCTTTTTTTTAAATAAATTTTTTAATCAAATCTTGATGTTTCCCTTTCATTAAATTAATTTATGAACAATTCAAGAGATTTTAGATGAGATAACATTATTATTTTTTTAAACGGACAAAGTTAGAAATATGGCCGAGCGTCGGACTGGTTTGGACCTAAAGGGTTTGCAGTTTAGAGTTTGAAGTTTTTGGCTTGACTTTTGGACTTAATTCGTGAACATGTCTCCTCTCATAACTATAGATAATCCAGATTCAATTTCATCTATATTGATACTATAAGTTTTTATTTGGGAGTTACTCTTGTCATTCTACTGGTTACTCAAATATTGTCCGCTACTTAAGTCGCGGACGATATTTTTTCACGAAATTTCTGATTTTATAACATCTGCAACTTAAGTAGCATATGCGTAATAAAGCGTGCAAGTAATTAGTAGGATGGCAAAAATAGTTTACTTCTATTTTGTGATCGTTAGATTAAACAAAGCACATTTTATGTAACTTAAAAAAAATCAAGTTAGAATATACCAAAACAAAACATACAAATGTCAAACAAATATTTTTAAACTTTTTAGGACAAGGAAAGTCTTCACCATGTGAGTATGCGACTATCCTCTTTGTGGGGGCACATGTGGTGGTAACAGTTGCATCATCTTATGGTAATGTGAACCTGCAATTTTTATTTCCTAGATTCGTCAAAATTGAATATGGATTCTCTTTAATTTTTTATCACTTTTTTTCTCATTTTTCTTAAATCAAGGGTTGATTCCATTATTCATCCAATTCATTCACTAATCTCATTCAATCCATTCATAAGTAAAAAAATTAGTTAATTAATGGATCCAATTCATCCATTTAATTAAATGAATTTCATTTAATTAAATGAATTTAATTAAATGGATGGATCCAATCCATCCAGTTATATTTTAAAATCCAAAGAATAATTGATTATTATTAATTTTAAATCCAATGGATCACCACTTTTTTTAGAAAAGTAAAAATTCAAAAAATAAAAAGTTAAAAAATGACCACTAAAATATTAGTACTGTTTTTGACTAATAAAGTGTTGCTACCGTTAATAAATTAAAAAAAAAGGTAAAAAATACCACTAAAGTGTTAATAAAACTATTATTTTAAAGCAATTTCTTTTTTTTCTTAACAAATTAAAACATTTTCTATTATTTAAAAAATGGGTAATTTTAAAACTATTTTTTTTAAAATAAAGTACTGATTTTTATTATAAAAAAAATCAGAATTTTTTATTAAAAAAAAAACAGAATTTGTAAATAAAAAAACAGTTTTTTTAACTCTCAAAATAAAATAATAATTTAAATATTCTATTATATTTATTATTAAATTAAAATAAAAAAGTGGTGGACGGTGTTGGCCGGCCGCCAGAGCACCGCCACCGTACCACCGCCACATGTCGCCGGAAAGTTTGGGTCTATCGCTGTGGACCGCCGCACCGGCGCCGGAGGTCCGTAGTTGACCGGTTGTTGACCGGCGACCACCATCACCTGCATTTATTGTTAAAAAAAAAGGATTGGATAATGGATTACTTTGATCCATAAATTAGCAATCCAATCCATCCATTTTGACACCTCCTACTCCCTACCCATCTTCTTCACGGTATTTTAAGAAATGAAACTGTACCCTTTAAGTTACTATTTACACCACCTTCCTATTTATTTTTATTTTTTGATAGAACCTTCTTTATCTATCATCTATCTTGTTAAATATTACTCCTTTCGTCTCAAAATATAAGCAAAAATGAGTCAAATAAACTTGATGTATTTGGTTAAAAATTTGGACCAAATACATCCGCTTTTGTTGACCATATTTTACTTATATTTTAGTACGGAGAGAGCACTAATCAAGTTTTGTTTTAACTAAGCTATGTTTTACCGTTCAATTAACGATGGTGAACTATAATACACAGGTTTCCGTGGATTGTGCTATAGCGATCAGTCCAAGAAAGCAATCTCTAACTTACAAGCAGTGTGGATTCGATGGATTGAGTGTGTAATATCATTCTTGTGTTGACACCATCAAATGTCCTTAATTTTCACTTAATTTTTTCCTCGACTCTCATTTCTTCGATTAATTTTAAGAAGAAATGAGTATAGGAAAAAATAGTTGGAGGAGATACGGAGATACTGAATTTACAATTGCTGTCAAAGGAGTCTCAACAAATTGTTAACTCCATAGTCAAATGTGGTTTTTTGGAAAACTTTTTTTTTGCTTACTTCCATTGGAAGAAAAAATACATTTGTGGAACAACTTGCAAACTGTAAAGTTAATCAAATGAGGGTGAGGCATCTGAGTTATATCTTTTGCTAATACACACTCTCAGCCCAACCTCCACACTTTCTTTCTTCCAACCTTTTTTGTCACAGTTTTTGCTTTTGTAAATAGCTTTAAAGTTTTTCCCGTTTGATTATTATAATTTAATGTAATTTATTTCTATAATTTCTTTGGCCTATAATGTGTTTTGATTAATTTATGATTCGTTTGATTTGCTTCATGTAGATGATAACTTGTAGTTTATAGTTTTCTGTTATTCTACTCTTAATAAAATTATTCTATTACTTTCTTTTTGCAAGTGTTATGACTTATGACACTCATCCGTTGTATAGCATGAATTAAATTTTATTTTTTTATCGGCAAAATATATTATTAATAATAATCAGTCTCTGCACAAGACGGACAGAGACCGGGAATAACGGAACTACAAAACAAATGTGTCGTATATATGTTTAGTAGAATTAATGAGTGAATGAAGAAATAGAAAAGAGGTCTTAAGTTGTCAAATAACCGATTATCCCAAAAGGTTAAGCTGTTAGGATAGAGTCATATCAATAATTTTATATTATTTCTAACACGCCCATCAGGCAAGAGCCCACTTAGACTTGAAGCGTGGATAATGCATAAACCCACTTACCATATGTTTAAATTCTACTTTTTAAATGCTACCCTAATTTTCATGATTTTTCTCTTCAAACATAATAAATCAATATGGATTAGTAGTGGTATTCAGGATTTCTTTAATGTCTTTAACTAATTTAGTTTACATGGAAAATTCTGATGTCATCTTTTAACAACGACCAAACTTTGTCCTCCCTCTAGGTAGGACTGGCTAAACAAACTAATTGATACATAGCTGATAGCTGATAAAGGAACCAAAAGTAATTTAAAAATTAATTGAAGATTACAACTTCTCTGCATTATCAAATATTACTAGTTTTAACTTTTTCCTCTCCTAGAAAGAGTACTAATTGGAAACTTCTCAAAAATTATACTCGAAGCCCAAGCCAACATGATTATTGTCTCTTGATAGTTAATCAGTGTTGTCAAATAACGGTTATAATGTAACGGAATTATGACAAACCGCTGTTGTTTCACAAATTCACAATGCTCGTTTTAGCACATATTGTTGTCAAATTGCAGCAACAGCAGCACTGATTCAATGTACTAGTTGTGGTGAATCTTGCTGGCTAGAGGTGAACATGTCAATTACTTACAGTTATCTTAGAAACTGAAACCTCTGCCAGTGTAGTCTTATTTTTGCTGGCTTTTGAAAAATTCATCAAGCATTAAATTTCATCAACCACCTCTCTGTGATATCATTAAAGACTGTTTGATTGTATGATTGCAGATTCGCTACAGCAAGGTTGGACTATGTCTCTTGGATGCTTACTGTGAAGAAGCAACCTGTTGTGACAGAGCAGAAACTAGACCCCCGTAAATTGCAACAACTGACAGAATATGTCTTCCGTCTCGAGCATTGAAGCTTTTAATCTTGTTTTCTAAAACTCTTGCTCACAGTAGTTACTTTCTCTTGTATGACAGTGAAATGGTAAAAAAATTGCAAATTAGACATGCTTTTGAGAAATCCAGTGTCTCGGATACCGATTTTTTATTGTTTTTTCATGGTATTAATCTGCTATTTATCGAAGGATAATGCATGCGTATTTTTTTAAGAATTGAATATAGGATTGCTACTTTATAAGTCTAAAAAACTGGAAACGCTGTTAACGACTTGAATAAAGAAAGCTATGAGTAGTACACATCATTGCTTTATGTTACAATAGTTCTTACAAAAACTATAGTATTATGATTTCTTGAACTTGACCTTGAACCAAGAATACTATTGCCTTGCTAATCCTTCAAACATGCGATTAGTGCGCGAATCCATGGCAATTAAGCCGAAGTTAAACCTTGGTGCCAGCAAGATGTAAATTGACTCACTGCATTTAAAAATACCAATTAGTGACATCTGAAGCACATTTACCTTGATTCTTTGTACTGATCATATTTCAAATCGGGTTTCTTACAAAGAATTACATGCAATCGTGGTCTGCAACTATCCGTGATTTGAACTTAGAAGAATAATAAGAAATACAGCCAAAAATTTGAGTCTCCAAACCCTACCTCACACACTGGTAGTAAATTATACATAACACTAGACTGAAAACAAAATTTTGTTCCCCACTCATATTCAATGATAACCTAAACAATTTGGTTCTCTCTATCTTTGTACTCAGATAACTCGAATAATTAGCAACATAAATCTTTACCAAAAAATCAAATATAGTGTTTATATCAAAACAAAAAAATAGAGAAAGATTAAAAGATTAAACATAATATTTCAGCATATAGCTAACTAATTAAGTTAGCTTCTAACACAAGTCAGTTATTAATGTAACCTATTTCTTATAATTAACTATAGGAACTGTAACTCTGTATAAATCTTCAATGTAACGAACCCTCTTCTTCTTCCTCCTTAATCTTTCATCTTCTTCTATATCAGCCAACACATCCTCAATTGAATCATCTTCTTCTTCCTCCTTGGGATTGTACTCTGCATTACGAGCTTGGAGAGCAATTGCTTTGAGATCCAACTTAGCATCCAAATTGACTGTTGAAACAATATTTCTGAAAGTAAAAACACATCGTAATTAGTTTATGCTAAAGTAAATAGGGGGGGGGGGGGGGGGGGAAGCTATCTGATATACAAAGCACGTGATAACTAAAAGCAAAATTAATAGATGTTGTAAGGCTAACGCCTGTCTGTTGGACTCTTTGTACAATGATTTCTAAAAATCTTATCCGTACACTAAATACACTTAAGATGAGAATCTACCATCTTTTATTGGCCACGTATAGTAATTAATGGACTTAAGATGAGAATCTACCATCTTATCTGTACACTAAATACACTTAAGATGACAATCTACTATTTATGGGCCGCGTATAGTAATTAATGAACTTGCTACAATCATTGTGAAATCAGCAACCAACAAATACATTAAAACTCAACCCGGACACAACAAATAAGCATAAATAAGGATACAAACAATAGCCTCTCCAACGGCCACTTAGCTATATACAATGTAAAAGAAAAAGACATTGAAAAATAAAATTTTAGCCTCAATCCAGGTAAATCCATCATTGATTATCTCCATGAAAAATCACAAGGTAACAATCAAGGTGAGTTAAAGTATCAAGTATTGTCTATAATATCATCATACATGTCCATGGACTCTTCTATTGGATACTAACAATTTCAGTTCACTTATAATCTCACCCAAAAAAAGAGTAAACCCATAACTCAAAATTCTCCAATTGTTATTAAATGAAACAAACAAAACCTAATATTTATCCATACCCATCAAACAATAATTAGTTACTATTTTTTAACAATAAAACACTTGATTAAGAAATAACATATATATTAACTAATAGTTTAGATACTCACTGAATTGTAGGCACAATCCCAGAAGGATGCTTCTTTAGATCTACAGGTTGGCTCCCTTCCAATACTTGATCAGCCATCTACCCTAATATATTATTATAAACAACAAATTAAATTAAGCTTAATCAATCATCAACAAAAAATAAAATACCATCTTCATAATTAATTATTCACTTTCATCTCATCACAAAAACGATCAATTTAGGTTTAAAAAATCAGAAATCAATTGAAGAAATAGGGTTTTCAATTTTCATGAATCTAATTGAAATCACAAAAGTTTTCTCAAAATTAGGTATTTATGTATGTATATATGAATGATGATTTAGATAAATCAGAATCAGACCTTGATTTTTGGAGAGAAAAATTAGGGTTTGTGTCTCTGGAAAAATAGAGCGCGAGGAATTTGAAAAGATGATTATTTTATAGGTTGAGGAGAAAGATGAGAGATAAATAAAGAGGTATTTGTATTTATAGGCATTTGAATTGGATTGAGTTAGGTGTTGAGCTTTCTGTGTGATAATGTCCCAAAAAATAAAAGAAATCTTGTTTTAATCAAATCTTGTGATAATCAAATCTTTCTGATTTGATGCAATAATATATCTTAAGTTTTCTTAAAAAAAACAAATCTTTTTTTAATCAAATCTTGTTTTGCCTTTTTTTTAAATAAATTTTTTAATCAAATCTTGATGTTTCCCTTTCAATAAATTAATTTATCAACAATTCAAGAGATTTTAGATGAGATGACATTATTATTTTATTTTAAACGACCAAAGTTAGTGTAATGAAAGATAGTAGCGGTAGCACAATTATTAGTTGGTTCAGCGGTGATTGGCGCTGAACTTGGTAGGGAGGACCACGGTTCGATCCCCCGCAACTGTGATCGGGAGGGGGCTGCAACCACTTGATGCCAGAACTGACCCTCAAACCAGATTAAACTGGTGGTGAAAAACAAAAAAAGATAATAGCGGTAATAAAATTTAAAACAGACACCTAATTTTTGAAGAATTAATCTCTGGTGTTATGTACGGAAGACACCTAATTTTTATCAAAAAGTTATATTTGGCTTAATTGTTGTTTTTGTTCTCCAATTTGTTTTCCTTTGTCGAGGAATTTGTCTTCCTATTAAAAATCTATTAGTTTGAGTCTTTCTTAGATTCATGGACTAAAAAATATAATATAATATGTTTTAAATGATATTAATATGGCGATTATTTTACATCATCGGATCACATGTCACTTCATTTCAAACATGATACACGTGTAAAAAACTTTACATCGATAGTGCATACAAATTAAATGTTTATTTGTGAAGGATACATAAAAAATAGGATAATTTATCATTGATAAATATAATTAAATTTTTCGTCAAAAAAAAAAATATAATCAAATTTATTCATTTAATAAATTTTAACAATAGGCAAAATTACACTGCAGGTCCTTTATCTTATTTTTTTGTAACACTTTGGTCCTTTATCTTTTTTCTGTAACAATTTGGTCCTTTGTCTTTTTTTTTGTAACACTTTGATCCTTATCTTATTTATTTATAAAAAATAAAGGACCAAAGTGTTACCAATAAAAAAATATAAATGACCAAACTGTTATAAAAAAAGGGACTAAAATGTTACAAATAAAAAAAAATAAAGGACTAAAGTGTTACAAATAAAAGATAAAGGACCAAAGTGTTACAAAAAAAAGATAAAGGACCAAAGTATTACAAAAAAATAAGATAAAGGACCAAAATATTAACAATATTATATAAAAAATTTTAAATATTTTATTCTAAATAAATTTTAACAATATTGTATACTGACAAAAGTCAGTTCGCACGGGTCTTTAGATGAACAAAGCCCAAAAACTTGATTTCGCTAGGCTTCATATTGGTTCTAGTGATGTTTTCTCTTCCCACCCCGTGAATCTTTTATCCCCTTGAATTTCCAATTTTGCCCTTGAAATAATTTCGATTCGTAGAAACTGAAGTTTTTTTTTTCTTTAAAACAAATTTCGGTTTCTAAAAATCAAAATTTACTCTGAATTTGCATTAGTAAAAATTCAATTTCTACAAACCGAATTTTTCTGCAAGGACAAAATTGGAATATTCGGAATATAAAAGATAAATGTGAGTTGGGGAGAGAAAACATGGTTCTAGTTGGGGTTTTCTCTTGTCGTAGAAAACAAACGACGTCGTTAGGACGGAATATATAAACAAAGAGCAACACGCAGAAACCTCACTAGTTTGGTTCAACTGAATTTTTCATCCATCATCGCATCGCATCGCATCACATCAAATCGAGGTATGAATGTGGAATTTTTTCTTGTTTCAATTTTTAGGTTATGATTTTTCTCAAATTGAATATTTATTATACGGTTAGGTATTTGATCTGAAACTAGTAGTATTTGAGGAGAGTGAGAAGATAATAATGGATTTATCGGCGGTGACGGCAGCATTGGAATCGAAATCATACGAGAAAATTGCAGATATCTGCGATAATCTCATGCTTCAGGTTAGTTTCTTTCACTGTCACTGTTTCGTTTCGTTAGATTTTTGTGTGTATTTCATCGCTTACTTGATTTTTTTTATTGATTCAGGTTGCAGCTGATGGTGCTGCTTTTCACAACGATTGGCCCTACGCAATTCATCTTCTCTCTCACTTTTATGTTCATGACATGTAATCTATTTTCACTCTTTCTTATTATATTTATGTTCATTCATATTTTATTATGCATCAGTATATAATGTTTAATCAAGAGGAAATTATATGTGTAATGTGTTTCAAAGTTGAATTGGTTTAATAATGTTTGGACTGATATAATCTGTTTTACAATTCACAATTAGCCGGTTTAGATTGACGACTTATTTGAGTTTAACTACTTGTGAGACTACTATAGTTTTACAACTTATGACATGTCCATAAGGTGTTTTCAGCTTAATTCGATAAGTTGTATAGGAATGATGATTTATGAAAATAGGTAGTTTATATGAAAACGATTTGACTTTGTTTTATTTTTTGTTATAGAAATAGCTTATCCATATAAGTACTCATATGATTAGTGTTTACTTTTGCCACAAGTGCTTAATAGGACCAATATTTTGGAAGGGATGGGGTTGGTTATAGTTATGTCTTTCACTTTCTTTTTTTGATTTTAGGTTTTCATGTATTTTGTTGTGATATTGCAGAAACAGTGCTCGTTTTCTATGGAAAACTATACCTTCCTCAATCAAAGAAAGCAACCCTGAAGTCAATGCTGTGTGGAAAATTGGTCAACAACTTTGGTTACGGAACTATGGTGGAGTACATGAGGCAATCCGTGGTTTTGAGTGGAGTCAGGGTCTCCAGGATTTTGTTGCTGCTTTCTCAGGTAAGCATTTAAGGTTTTGTTTTGTTTTGTTTTTTTACCAGAGCTGTGAAAGTTCTGTAGGAAGAAAACTCTTGGATCTTCATGCATGATTCTTTTCCCTCTATCTAAACTTTGAATATCTTAAAAATCTAGCTGTTATCATAGACTCCTAATTTATCAAAATGTTGCCCTTGCTTTTATTATAGCCCGTTTTATCTTGTTAATGTTGCCCTTGCTTTTATTATGCTGAAACCAAGTCAGTCATTTCTCTGTAGGAGGATCACTAAAACATGGATGTATAATGTATTGGTCATTTAATTTTTAGTATTATTGGTTGTTTGTACTGCTGTATATAGTGTTCAAGATAGTGACATGTTGCCATAGTATGTTATGGACGGAAACTGTTGGATAAAAAAAATATTATTGGTTGTTTGCATTGCTGTATATAGTGTTTGTGATAGTTACATGGTGCCTTAGTATGTAATGGATGGAAACAATTTGCAAAAAGTTTTATTAGTTTGATGGGAAAAATAGTATTATAGTTTGAATTTGGGAAGAGCAGTGATTCTCACCTGTTTTTGTCTTGGCTGGACTTTCCTTTGCATATACAAATATCTAATACGAAAAGAAGTAGTTGAACAATGTAATTTCTTAGGCTAACATGTACTGTTGACAATGGTGCCATGGATACCATTCAATACAGTCAACTTGTAATGTACCACTTCTGTAATTTTTATATTAAGTGCACAAGTATTTTGCATTTTTTCTTCTTTCTAATACATAGTAAATGTTAATACCAATATGGTGTTTCCAGAGCTTTACACAAAGGAGGTTTTTCAGCTGCTTGTATCTGCTTATTCTACAATAACTGTTGAAGATGTTGCTTTATTTCTGGGAATGAGTGAGGAAGATGCTTCAAGTTGTAAGTAATTTTATGTTCATTTTTCAGTTAAACAATGCATATCTATTTGTGTTAGCACCTCTTGGATCATAAACAATGTTGACCTGATAATTTGAAGGCAATATTGTTTTTAATATACCCTGATTGGGTCAACATTTGAAGGCAAACATTTTTCTGCTGTATATATGAAGTTTATTAGTAATGTTTGGCACATGGCACCTACCTATTCTTTTACTCTTCTACTGGAAATACTCCTTTGAATCTTGCACTTGGATATTAACTGTAAAGGGAGGACTATGATACACGTTGTGTTTAGTGAAAGTGGATTCCAATTCCCTTCATATATTCCATGTCACTACTGACAATATATCTACCGTATATAATTAAATTAAGTATTGGTAGTTTCCTATGTAGACTGTAAAGTAGCGCATCAAAATGGTAAGCTAAAATGTGATGGCCAATAAGAGAATGTGTTAGAAGGTTCATCATTCACCATGTGATGTAATCAAAGAAATTTATGTAGTCATAGCTGATAGCTAAAAAGGGAACCAAAAGGAATTTAAAAATGAATTAAAGATTACAACTTTTCTCTGCATTATCAAATATTACTAGTTTTAAATTTTTCCTCTCCTAGAAAGAGTACTAATTGGAAACTTCTCAAAAATTATACTCGAAGCCCAAGCCAACATGATTATTGTCTCTTGATAGTTAATCAGTGTTGTCAAATAGCGATTATAATGTAACAGAATTATGACAAACCGCTGTTGTTTCACAATGCACGTTTTAGCAGTTAGTGTTGTCAAATTGCAGCAACCGCAGCACTCTAACGCTGTTGCATGGTGGAATTTGAACAATCTACTATTTGACAGCACTGATTCTGTACTAGCTGTGTTGAATCTTGCTGGCTAGAGGTGAACATGTCAATAACTTACAGTTATCTTAGAAACTGAAACCTCACCAGTGTTGTGTTATTTTTGCCGGCTTTTGAAAATTTCATCAACCACCTCTCTGTGATATCATTATAGACTGTTTGATTGTATGATTGCAGATGTGCTACAGCAAGGTTGGACTGTGGACTATGCCTCTCGGATGCTTACTGTGAAGAAGCAACCTGTTGTGACCGAGCAGAAACTAGACCCCCGTAAATTGCAACAGCTGACAGAATATGTTTTCCATCTTGAGCACTGATTCTGTACTAGCATTGAAGCTGTTGATAGTTTTGGAAAACAAATTTTCATGTTTTAACTTTGATCTATGATTCGCACATACTCAGTAGTTATTGAACATACTTAATTTTGTATGACAGTGAAACACTAAAGAAATTGCAAATTAGACAGGCTTTTGAGAGATCCAATGTCTCTGTATATTAGTATACTGATTTTTTTTTTCCATCGTATTAATCTGCTATTTATCGGAGGATAATGCTTATGTATTTTCGTCAGAATTGAATTTAGGATTGCTACTTTATAACTCTAAAAAACTGGAATCGGAAGTTGTTAACGAGTTGAATAAAGAAAGCTATGACTTCACATCATTGCTTTATGTTACAATAGTTCTTACAAAAACAAATAGTATGATTTGTTGAACTTGGCCTTGAACCAAGAATACTGTTGCCTTGCTAATCCTGCAAACATGCGATTAGTGCGCGAATCCATGGCAATTAAGCATATGAAGTTCAACCTTGTTGCCAGCAAGAAGTAAATTGACTCACTAGATTGCATTTAAAAAATACAAATTAGTTAACATTTGTAGCACATTTACCTTGATTCTTTGTATTGATCATATTTTAAATAGGGTTTCTTACAAAGAATTTTATGCAATCGTGGTCTGCAACTATCCATGATTTGAACTTAGAAGAATAATAAGAAATACAGCCAAAAATTTGAGTCTCCAAACCCTACCTCACACACTGGTAGTAATATACATAACACTACTAGACTGTGAAAACAAAATTTTGTTCCCCACTCGTACTCAAAGATAACCTAAACAATTTGGTCCTCTCTATCTCTTTACTCGAAGGATTCGCAACAAAAATCTTTACCAAAAATTTAAATATAATGTTTATATAAAAAAACAAAAAATAAAAAGAGAAAGATTAAATTAACATAATTTCTCAGCATAGGCTATTGTAATTGTAAAGTATTTGAAGACTATTACATTTTATATATGGAACCTGTATCTAACTAAAGTTAGCTTCTACCACAAGTCAGTTATTAATGCAACCTATTTCTTATAATTAACTATAGGAACTGTAACTCTATATAAATCTTCAACGTAACGAATCCTCTTCTTCTTCCTCCTTAATCGTTCATCTTCTTCTATATCAGCCAACACATCCTCAATTGAATCCGCCGGTGACGATGGTGGTGAAATATCATCACTACCCTTCAATTGCAAGGTGACGCTGTTGCTGCTATTGCTCTGACGATTTTCATCCGAGTTGGTTGTGCTATTGCTAAGTTGTATTAGATGTTTCGCTACATCAATCTCCATTTCAGAAAAAGAACCAAACTTTTCTTTCTGGGTATTCTTGTTTTCGCATGCCATTGAAAAGGACAACAACAGAGAATATTATGTGTACAACAAAAACAAGGGTCGAAGGTTATTTTATAGTGATTTTGTTTTTTTGTTTTGGACAAATCTTTTATAGGGATATCTTTTTTTGGTGTAATCTTCTTTCTGTTTTATACTTTTATCCTTATTTTATTTTTTTGGACACACGATAGGGGCTTTTTCCTTTTTTTGTTAGACTTTCTCTATTTGATATTTTTGCTTTATGGTAATTTTAATTATTGTGATTATTTTTTTCTATTTATGTCTTTGTCATGCTTTCTGTATTTGAACCACACGTTAACGTGTTGGGTTCTAAACACCTTTCACCAAGTTATCTTAACTAGTCCTTAATTGATAAGGATTCTGATTTTTATATTTTTGCTATTAAATCTCTAATAAAGGATATAAATTATTGATTTATTATAGATAGATTTTTTTTGACTAATATTTATTATAGATAGATAATTATTATATATTTTTGACTAAAAAGATAAATAATAATCTGATATGCACATGATAAAAAAAAACGTACTCTTGACCAAAAAAACTATAACTTTTCATTTATTTTAATTTAAAAAAAATCATTTTTTTTGTATATTAATTTTTTTTTGACTAAATATATTTCTATCAACTTTTTATTTATTATATATTTTCTATTCTATTATATTTTATGAATAACTAATAGGAAAAATTAGATAAATAGTACTAATAATTATTTATTTTTTTGGTACAAGTAATAATTATTTATTTATTTTGACTAAGAAACAAATTTCGTTTAAGTTTTTTTATAATTTTTTTTTTTTTACTTAAGTTTACATGAAATCTATAAAATCAATTTCACTGACGTAATTTTTGTTGTTGTTGACAGCCATTTAATTGAATTTCTTAATAATAATGATAAGGTACCGTTTGACTTAGTTTTTTTTCCTCTTCTCTTGAACTTATGCAAATAGCTTATGCAACTTTTATGTATTATTATAAGTTTTTCAATGTAATTTATGATAAAATAGCTTATAAAAATACAATTTTGACTAGTATGAACTTATAAAATAACATAAAACATAATTTATATTGCATAAGCTGTTTGCATAAGCTCAAAAGAAGAGGGAAAAAAGTTAGGTCAAATGGCTAAAAAGAGTGTTCATGTGAACATAACTCAATAGCGATATTCATTTTATATATTTCGGTCGTAGTTCAAAACATGAGATCTTTCATTTTTCTTTTTTTGACAACTAGAACTTTGACCCATGCGGTCCATGGGTCTAATTAACTGTAATATGTAATAATAAAAAATAAAATATAAAAATTCTAAGAGCATTTTCAATAAGAGTATTATAGGGAATTTCATGAACTAATTATTCTATATTTGTTCATGTGCTTATTTTATATTTTATATATTTTTAAAATAATTTTGGAACCCCATCATTTTGTTTACTTATTAAAAAAAATTGCTGATAACTAAAGGTAAAAATATTGATGATAATTAAAGGTTAAAAAAAAATTAAAGACACGATCAAGAACATAAACTTAAGTAGACATCCATAAATAAATAAAAATTGTGATTAATTCCGCCGTTCAAATTTATTGAAAACAGGGTTAACATATTAGGATTCCTAAATTCTTTCATAATTTGAAGCACATGTTTTAGCGGTTAAAATGTTTTATTGTAAGTAAGGGATGCAGGTTCGATTCCTATCGTAAACAAATCTGTATTTTTTGAATATAAAGCTGCAATAAAAAGAAAGAGAAAATGAGAGGGGAAAAAATTTGGTTTAGGGTTAACTTATGTTAGCAAGCTTATAATATAAGAGATAAAAGATTATCGGTTTTTAATTGTTTAAATTGTGCAATGAAAATTGATGGTGCTTAATTGTCGTATGAAATCTTTCCTACGAAAGTTGATGGAGCTTAACACTTTGTGGACATAATTTAAATCACAATTGGTCTGTTAGTGCATATTGTATCAATTGATCATCGGTTAATATTAAATCTGCAATGTTAAAATCAAAATAAATAATGTGATTAGTGACATGACCATGGTTGTGTTTGGTTGTATTGCAAAAAAAATTGATTTAGCAGAATTGAGTTTGATAATAACTTGCCAAATTACACGTGATAATAACTTTTCAAATCTCACATGATAATTATTTTCTAAATTTATGATCCAGTAAAAAAAAATCATTGATCAGAAAAGACATAAAAATATTTCGTGATAAATAATATAGTTAACAATAATTTTAATATGATATACTTTTAAAATTGATGGTGCTTATCAATTATTGCACATAATTTTAATCATAATTGGTATACTTGCCATGGTGGTTGGAAATATTGTCTTGCATTGAAGGGTTGTAGGTTCGAATCCTAGTCAAGACAAAATTGTATTATTTTTTAATAAAAATTGCAAGATAAAATGGAGGGAAAATAGAGAAAACAAATTAGGGTTTAAGATTTGCTTGTGTATACAAGCTTATAATATAAAAGATTACAATTAAGCAGAGGATCAAATCCACCCAAATTTTTTATTACTAAATCAAATATAGTGAGATAAATCTTTGAAAAAATAGTAAGAGTTTTTTTTATGACAGCCACTTATTTAAATTTCTCAAGCGTTTTGTTTTTTCAATTTCAAAATGGTGTTATTATCCTATTGACTTTGGGTCTTTAAGGAGTCTTCATTATATAACTTCTTTCATTCTTCCTTGTGTCTTTGTCGGTCAAGGAACAAAATTTGTCCCATACATTGAAACTTCTTGCTTCCTTCTGCGTCCTTCAAATATTCACTGAACATGATGCGAAGCTTGGTGTACATTAATTAATTAAACACAGGTAACGTTATTTAGTGTTAATTAATCGCCTTCTTATTAGTAACATATAGTACGAATTTTTTTTTCTTAAAAGAATCTGTGGCCGTTTGGAATTTATTCATGAATAAATAAAGGTCAAACTAATCTTCTTTTCTTTATAGTTTAAAACAGTTCAACTTAGGCCATATTGGTCCGTTATAAATTTTGCATTTGAAGGTGAATCCCTCAAGAAGTACTAAATAAATTACTACTCGAAAGTAATTATAAAGTTTTTTCCACCAATGGAGCATAGTCTTTAATATACGATATGTCAATTATTATCAGTAATGGGGATTATCGTTGTAGAAATTGTCTCAATTGAAAAGCCGTTGGCAAAAACTTTTTTCTCACAAAATTGGGAATGGAAAAGAGAGTTTCCCCGATGATAGTGTGGAAACGGGGAAACAAAATCCCTAATCACAACGAAGTTAAATAAAAAATCGAAAACAATTTAAAAGACAGAAATTTAGAGCGAAAAAGTAGTCACCACTCCACCTTATTCTTTCCATATCTTAATTTGGTCTATCTCTAGCTATTAGCGAGTCTTCTTTTTTACATGGTTAGAAATTAAGAATAATATTTTTTCTTTCTCTTTAGAAGTATTAAAAATGTTTACAAAATATTCAATGTAGTCCTTACTTAGGAGTTAGGACTGATTCCATTTACAGCATATGTTTCTAATATGGATATAACAATACACAAAGTCACTCCTAATGAATTCATATCAAAAAAATTCATTCATACATTGGCATTTAACAAGAAGTAATTGAAAAGTTTTTGTTTGTACATATTTCAGGATTTTATGATGATATTATCTAACAGCTAACTATTGGTTTTTTTTTCAACCTGTAGAGACTGATACAATTTCAAATGTTAGATGAAATTAAATGCAAAAAGAAAAACACAAAATGCCAAAAAAAAATTGGAACTCTTTACATCAAATGATTGATGTATCCAGTACACAAGCTAAGCTAGCTTATGCTGCATTGCACTGCATGTGGCCCACACGATCAATATCACCAATACGGTTTTTCAATCCAACGGCTTCAGTCTCACACTTTCTGATTCCATCCAACACTTCAGATTTCTCGGACATTTCGATCACTCCCTCCACTTCCAGCAATGAAACTCTACTATTCTTCTGCACCACCGGTTCTAGATCCACCGGTGCCGGTGCCGGAGATGCCGTATTGGAAATTCCTTCCGGCGGAAAAGATATGTTTGAATCAGGATATTTTGGAGGCAAATCCGGTGCAACAAAAGGTGCGTTACTGAAATTCACCGGAGAATGAACGTTAACCTTTCCAATTTCCGGTACCGATGCCGGCACCGGAGATTCAACTGAATGATGAGAACCGGTAAAGTTGAATGAGACTGACCTTGGAATCGGATCAAGAACGGTTTGATTTTCCGGCGAAGATGAATTCCTTCTTGGAGAGAAACGACGGCGGTGATCTGGAGACCGAATCGGAGAAATCACCGGCGCCGGAGAAGTAGGATTATTCGATCTAACATGTAGAATTCCAGCGAGTCCATGAACCACAACATGACGACCGTAAAAGAGTCCAGGGAAAGCAACATCGACACCGCCGACAACAGTAACAGAAGATCCAGCACGGCGCGTGACACGAATCCGGCGCGTGGAAAGAAGTGTAGGGAGCGTGTAACCGTTTGGAAGACGACGAAGCTCTGCAAGAGAGAGACGGCGAGGAACTATGTGATAACGAAGCGTATCTGTATAAGACGACGCCGTTTGAGCCATGTCGAGTGCGAAGAGTGAAGAATCGGTGGGAGCGAAGAAAGTGAAAGAATGAGTTTCTTTTGAATTTGCATCTTCGAAAGCAAGAAGATCGATTCGGAGATCGGAAGTGACGATTGCGTTGCAGAAGAGATGGTAACCTCTTGATCGGAGAGTGGTGAGCATTGAATCTAACTCTCTGTTGGGGATGCAATTCACCACCGTGACGGCGTTGGAAACAAGAAGAACCACCGCAATTAACACCGCACGGAGAGAAAAAGTTGAATTCATTTTTCAAGATTCTTTCACAAACAAAGACTGAAACTGAAAGAAAAGAATACCAAAGATAGTTTTTTCGCGCGTTAATGTTTTTTCTCTTGATCCCGTTTTATTTAGTTCAAAATTGCCACCCTCCTTATTGTTAGGCTTGGGCTTTTGTTTGTTTATGGTTAATGGTCATTTTAAAGAGGTATTCTTTTTGCACCTCCATAGTTTATCCAGCACCTCCTAAAATGATTAAAATATCCCTTTGTTGCCTAGGCAGAGAATTGAGTTCACCGATTAAATAGCGAGTGTTGTAAAAATATGATTGTTTGGTCACCTTCACCCTTTCCTAACCCCCATGAATGATTTGAGAAAAATATGGTTGGCTAGTTAGCATGCAAACTTTCATAACATAATAAAAGACTTGTTTTCAATGATCTCATAAGTTCTAACTAAAATGTGTCTTTTTGGGTTGTGAGTGGTTGGTTGAAAGCATGTAACAGTCGATGACCAGTCAAAATTGGTCGTTGTCCTTGCCATATTGACCATAAACTCCACATCACTAGTCATTTCAAAGTGTATATATCTTTTCAACCCAAAGACTTCCGTCCCATAAATAATTCGTAAATACTTTGTTCAAATTTTAGAACATGGAGCTTTTTTTGGTTGATCGGTGCTCATCAAAGTCTTATCGCCTATCATTGGTCATTTTTTATTTGACCTTTGCAAAAACATTGTTTTCGGCACAGTGGGTGCTGAAAAAGGTTCCAATCTTGATTTTTCTTTGGTGGTTTTGTAAAGGAGGAAGATGAGTTATGAGGTTGTTTTGGTGCGTCGAAAGGTGAACCACGGTGCCTGGAAAAACTCGCTTTTAAAAGTGACGAATTTTCAAGTAACCTTCTTTTAAAAATCTAATTTGATAGAAAGATATAGAATAGTCAGAGAATGAACAATATTTTATTTTTTCATAAAGGTCACCGGAAGAAGTTTTGTTTGATCGGAAGGTTGTCGGTGTTGGTGGTTGATGCAGAGAAGAAAATAGCAAAAACAAAGATGTTTATCCTATAAATATGGCCTTCAACCACTGTTTTGTTGGTTTTATTATTTCATACGTTTCAAATATAATCAATCTGTCATTCCAAAATATTAATTTTCAATATATTAAGTTATATTTTCCATCAAACATATTATTTTATCAAATTTTTATAATAATGTTAATTATTATTATTTAATAAAAAATATTAGAATTTTTAATTTGAATATTCAAAAATCAATTCAAATTAGATCGGATTGAATCAAACTTTTTTATGTTGTCATCCAAAACCGAGATTTTGTAAGAATTTTGTTCAGGAAAAATACGAAAGAGAAACGTGAGCCTGTTACGCCGTTTTCTCACTTCTCCCTTTACGCTCAAGGGTGCTCCGCCGCTCTTCTCTGTCTGTTTCAATAGTGTTCTGCCGCTTAGCCATACTGTAGATATCATTGATTTTCAATTTTACTGTTTTGATTATGTGTTTTTTCTCAAAATTGTGCTGCAATATTTGTTCCAAATCATTGCAAAGTGGTGCCAAAAAACTCATTAAACTCATCATGTTTCTTTCTGCAGTGAATACATCTCCACCATTAAACTCATTTTTGTCGGTATTTTCTTTCTATCTCCATCTAAATGTATGGCTGATAATTCACTGCTCTCTCATATCACGGGAGAGAATCTCTTCCCGTATCAACAAAATTTAATAATAACTTGTCTTTTTCTATGCAATTGGACCCATCTTTAAAAACTTTGTCTCTTCCCGTAACAGTTGAAAACAATCATTAATTCGATGAAGCAAATGAAGCCTTGAAGGCAACTTTTGATTCAATAAAAACTATTGTAGCCTTGAAGGCAACTTTTGATTCAATAAAAATACAGAGATTTTTCTCAAGTTTGGTGGATTCCAAATTATTCCTTCTGGTGGATTCCGGAAGTCTAGTGGATTCTAGATTAGTTACTTTTTCTGGTGGATTCCAGAACCTTTATCTAAAAGGATTAGCGCTTGCTTTTCCTTCACGCTTCCGTACTGCGTCAGTAAAGCTTGATGAGGATGCAGTAAGCAGTGTGTTTATGGGAGGTTGCATTGAGCTTGTTAACCCAGGAGTAGCACCAACATTGACAACATGGCATCTCTTTAAACTGTTAATAAGACTGCTATTACCAATATTGGGCAGTCCAACCAAACCGATAGTGATTGACTTCTTGATCTGTGAAGACAAAGCAAAAATAATTAAGGAAAAACCGATAGTGATTGACTTCTTGAGTTTGCCGATTAAGTAGTGAGTGTCGTAAAAATATTATCGTTTCCTCGCCACCATGAATGATTTTGAAAAAAATATGGATCGCCTGTTAGCATGCAAACTTTCATAGCATAATAAAAGACTTATTATCATTGATCTCATAAGTTCTAACTAAAATGCTACGTCTAGGACTTCACGAGATGCCTCAGTTCATCTTCATCTAACTTCTCAATTTTCTTGCAATTTTTCAATGCTACGGTAGCATTATTTTCTTGAAACTTGAGCATAACAACACCAGGGCAATCAAGCACCATGAATGATTTTGAAAAATATTATCATTTGATCACCTTCACCCTTTCCTCACCACCATGAATTATTTTGAAAAAAATATGAATCGTTCGTTGGTTAGCATGCAAACTTTCATAGCATAATAAAAGATTATCATTGATCTCATAAGTTCTAACTAAAATGTGTCTTTTTTGGTTGTGTGTGATTGGTTGAAGGCATGTACCCGATCAAAATTGACCATTGTCCAAAACTATGAATTTTGGCAACCGTCCAATTTCGTATTTTAAAATGCGAACTCAATTCGCTGGTTATTTGGTGAAAGGTTATTTTTACCAAAATTATAAGTGAAGTGAACACACTAGAATGACGGAGGCCAAGAAAATTAAAACTCTACTTTAATAGTCATTTTAAAGTGTATATTTTTTCAACCTAAAGACACTCGTCACCTAAAATTTTTGTAAATACTTCGTTCAAATTATTTGGACAGCTTGCAAAAGAGTCATGCCATTTGGTACGAAGCAGTTGACACTTGACAAAAACACAATAATTGCTCTATGGCCATGTGCAATGAAAATATATGGGGTAATTGTTTGCAATGAACAAAACATTGTATATAAGGCAAGACAATCGATCAAAGTAAAACAGAACACAAAACAAAACAATGGAGAAGCAGAACAAAATGAATAGTAGTAATAATAACAACCACGATATTAAGCTTGAGAAATTAAACACAATACTCATAAAACCATCAAAACCAACACCATTACATCTTCAAACTTTCAAACTCTCATTACTAGATCAATTTTCTCCTAATTATCATACCAACATGACTTTCTTCTACCCAAATCACAACAACAATAACAATACCAACAATCATTTTTCTGATTTTTCCAATAAATCAAAAATTCTTCAAAACTCACTTTCTCAAACATTATCCCATTTTTACCCTCTCGCCGGACGTCTCCATGACGCCACCACCATTCACTGTAATGACGACGGCGTTTTCTTCATCGAATCACGATCAACCACCACTCTCTCCCAAATTCTCACCAATCCTAATTTCGATGCACTAGAATGCTTCGTCCCAACCACTGAGGAAAAACGAAACATGCTGTTATTACTCCGATTCACCTTGTTCAGATGCGGTTCCACCGCAATTACCACATTTGTCACACACAAGATCGTTGAACTTAACACACTCATAATTTTTCTCAACACTTGGGCTGCCATCACCACCGGAAATGAAATTCCACTCCCTGATTTAACAGTCGCCGCCGCTCTTTTTCCTCCGAGAGAAGTTCCCGACGTGTCTGGTTCCGTTAAAAATTCCAATGCAAAATTCACTACTAGAAGATTCATTTTCAAAGCATCCAAAATAGAAGAACTAAAGATAAAAATCAAAAACAAATTTGAATTTCATCCTTCTAGGGTAGAGGTTGTTTTAGCTCTGATTTGGAAATGTGCTCTTTCGGCATCAATAGCAGTTTCTGGTTCCAAAACGACGTCGTTTAGGCGTTCGATTTTGTTCCAAGCAATAGACATCCGTTCACGGATGAACCCCGCCGTACCAGAAACTGCAGTTGGGAACTTGGCTTGGCCGTTTTGGGTGACGGTTGAAGAAGAAAGCCACGTGGCAATAGATGAGATGGTGAAAAGAATGAGGAAGGGTAAAATGGACTTTATAGAGAATAAAGCAGAGAGGTTTAAAGGGGAAGGTGGGTTTAAGGTTGTGATGGAGAATTTGAAAGAGAGGGTTGAGATTTTGAAAAGGAATAATGAGAATAAGGGTAGTTTGGTAGTTTACAACAGTTCAAGTTGGTGTAATTATCCATTGCTTGAGTTTGATTTTGGGTGGGGCAAACCTGTGTGGTGTAGTAGTGTGAATAATAATTTTGCGATTAATTTTATTGTTTTGATGGATACAAAAAATGGTGGTGGAATTGAAGCTTTCGTTACTCTTGCTGAAGATGAGATGAAATTGTTTGAACAAAATCAGGAGCTGCTACACTATGCTGTGCTTAATCCTACAATTCTTATTTCAACTTCAAAGCTATAATAATCTCTCCTTGCCTGTTTCCGTCACTTGGTTGAGGATTTGTAGTCGGTTCGAGACTCGGCACCGAGAAAAATAATTTCTCATTATTATTTTAAATAGTTTAAAATGTTGGATAATTATGTAATTTTTCATTTTGTGTCCAAGTAAATTTTCCAGAATTGCCGTTTGTCTTTATTACTCGTTTGTTTAAACTCGGTCATTCCTAATTTTTTTATTTATTTTATAAGAAGTCATGCCTAATTTTTTCTTCACAAGTATCAAATGATGTGTGTTTCATGTGAGTTGTTATGTTCGGTGGCTCCTTTTTAGTGGAACAATGCTAGTATATACTACCCGTTAACTTTGAGATTTTATTTCTATGCAGATTAGTAGTTAGGAATTTTCATTTGTTTTATTGATAATATTCTTAGTTAATTACCAGGTTGTTATTCACCATCATTTTTGCTTAATAATACAAAAAGTGTTGAAACTAACATGGCAATCAAGCAACTTAAATTGACAACATGGCATCTCTTTAAACTGTTAATAAGACTGCTCTTACCAACATTGGGCAGTCCAACCAACCCGATAGTACTTGACTTCTAGATCTGTGAAGACAAAGCCAAAATAATTAAGGAAAAACGGATAGTGATTGCCTTCTTGAGTTTACCGGTTAAGTAGTGAGTAGGGGTGATCGCGGTGCGGTTTGGTTCGGTTTTGAGCATAAAAGTCATCCTAACCGCGAGATAAAAATGCATGCGGTTCGGTTTGGTTCGGTTGATTTATAAAAAGTCATCCAAACCAAACCAAACCAATGCGGTTTGGATCGGTTCGGTTGGTGCGGTTTAAAACATAACGATTGTACCGAACAATTTTAAGCATAAAAAAAAAATAAAAAATTGAAGTTCCAAAATAACATTGTAGTACCAACAAAAATTATTTATCCAAAATAACATTATAGTAACTTACAATTTTAAATATATAAAAAAATTGAATTTTTAAAATAACATCACGGTACCGATAAAATTTGTTTATTTAAAATAACATTACAACACCAAAATAAAATTTCAGTACAAAAAATAAAAACAACTTGAAGTTCGATTAATTTGGTCGACTGACTTGGTAATTGGGCATGTATATTGGAATATAAATATATTTTCTTTTACGATATTGGAATATAAATATATAATAGTAACTTAATGCGGTTTTTGCGGTTATCCGCGGTTTTTGCGGTTTTTGCGGTTTGCGGTTTTGCGGTTTGCGGTTCAGTAAGAAAGCCATCCAAATACATCCAAACCAAATGCGGTTTTTGTGGTTTTCGGTTTGGTTTGGTTCGATTTGCGGTTTTACTTTTGGATTGGTTCGGATACGATCACCCCTAGTAGTGAGTGTCATAAAAATATTATCATTTGGTTGCCTTCACCCTTTCCTCACTATCATGAATGATTTTGAAAAAAATATGGATCGCCGGTTAGCATGCAAACATAATTTCATAGCATAATAGAAGACTTGTTATCATTAATCTCATAAGTTCTAACTAAAATGTGTCTTTTTTTGGTTGTGTGTGATTGGTCGAAGGCATGTAACAGTCAAGAACTGACCAGTCAAAATTGGCCATTGTCCAAAACTAGGAATTTTGGCCACCGTCCAACTTCGCATTTTAAAATGCGAACTGAGTTCGCTGGTTATCTGGAGAATTTTTTTTTACGAAAAATTGTATTTTTACACACCCATTGATTAAGTACGAGGGGGTAAAATTAGAAGTGAGGTGGACGCGCTAGAAAAACGAAGGCCAAGAAAAACTCCACTTTAATATAGTCATTCCAAAGTGTATATCTTTTCAACCCAAAACCTCCCGGCCCCTAAAAAAATTCGTAAATACTTCGTTCAAATTTTAGAGCTTGAAGTGTTTATTGGTTGCTCGGTGCTTATCAAAGTCTTAGCCCTTGATCATTGGTCATTTTTTATTTGATCTTTGGAAAGACATTGTTTCAAACACTGTGGCCGCTAGAAAAGGTGGTCCAATCTTGATTTTTTCTTTGATCGTTTTGTAAAGGAGGAAGATGATTTATGAGGTTGTTTTGGTGCATCCAAAGGTGAACCACAATGGCTAGAAAAACTCACTTTTAAAAGTGACGAATTTTCAAGTAACCTCATTTTAAACATCTAATTTGATAGAAAGATAGAGAATAGTCGGAGGATGAACAATATTGTATTTTTTTTTTTACATAAAGGTCACCGGAAGATGGTTTTGTTTGATTGGAAGTTGGTCGGTGTTGGTGGTTGATACGGAGAAGAAATTAGCATTGAGAGAAAACTGGTGAGAGAAAGAAGGAAATTTTGAAGAGTGATAGTTAGAGGTGCTCAAATTCAAACCAATTCAAATAAAAACCGCAAACTAATAAAAAACGAAAATCGCAAAAAATCAGATATTTTTCGATGCATTTGGATGTTCTTTTGTGAAAATCATCGAATTGAATTTCAGATTGATTTTTCAAAACCGATTCAAAGGACATACATATATTTTTTTTTTTGTCAAGAAGGACATACATATATTTTACTAATACTTATTTATCTTTTTAATATTATGATATATGGCATTCAACTTTTTTTTTTTGGAACGGCAAATATATTACTAATTGGACTGGTTATATATTTTAAGTATCCTTAACGGTCCAAAGTGAAAAAATAAAAGCAGCCCAATAAAAAAGGCGGAAGCAGCTCCCATCACAGTCGTTGCTCCATGATCTTCCCCATGATGTAAATTTAACTGCCCATCATCCCTGTCTATGAAAGAAGTGGGGGTGGTTTTGGAGATTCATTCATGAATATATACATCTCTATAAATAGAAGTGGACCTTCAAAACGACGTCGTTTAGGCGTTCGATTTTGTTCCAAGCAATAGACCTCCGTACACGGATGAACCCCGCCGTACCAGAAACTGCAGTTGGGAACTTGGCTTGGCCGTTTTGGGTGACGGTTGAAGAAGAAAGCCACGTGGCAAAAGATGAGATGGTGAAAAGAATGAAGAAGGGTAAAATGGACTTTATAGAGAATAAAGCAGAGAGGTTTAAAGAGGAAGGTGGGTTTAAGGTTGTGATGGAGAATTTGAAAGAGAGGTTGAGATTTTGAAAATCAATAATGAGAATGAGGGTAGTTTGGTAGTTTACAACAGTTCAAGTTGGTGTAATTATCCATTGCTTGAGTTTGATTTTGGGTGGGGCAAACCTGTGTGGTGTAGTAGCGTGAATAATAATTTGGCGATTAATTTAATTTTTTTGATGGATACAAAAAATGGTGGTGGAATTGAAGCTTTCGTTACTCTTGTTGAAGATGAGATGAAATTGTTTGAACAAAATCAGGAGCTGCTACACTATGCTGTGCTTAATCCTACCATTCTTATTTCAACTTCAAAGCTATAATTAGGACAGAATCATTCACCTCAGCAAATGTATCGGTATACATCCGGACAGAAAAATTCACCAACCTCTTAATACTCCGTAAATTGGCAAGCCAATATCCAAAACTTGACCACGTTTTTTTTTTACAATGAGCTGATGATCGAACACAAGACCTATATCATACTACCCAAATCCTTCATCACTAGACCAACCGTAGTGAGTTAAGTTGACCACGTTTTTGTTGATGCTGGAATACAAAAGTTTGTGTCATTAGCTCAGTAGGTAGAAGTAGAACAATTTTGAAAATTCAGAAAATGTATAGATTGTAATCAAATATGTTTTTCACTTTCTTTACTCTTTTGGTGTGTGACACTGAGTCCAATTCTTTACTTGTAATCAAGCTTCACCTAAAATTAAACAATTGCATGAGTATTTTACGTGTGGAGTTGATTATGCAACATAGTGACAAAAAGTTAAATATTATAGTAGTTTGATTTGATGGCGTAATAGAGTCACCGCCACCGCCAAGCAGCGAATAAAAACATTTATTAATTCGGTGAAGCAATGTATATAAATAGAGCAAGATCAATGATCAAGTAAAACATAACAAAAAACAATGGAGAATAGTAGTAATAACAAGTACTACGAGATTAAGCTTGAAAAATTAAACACAATACTCATAAAACCATCAAAACCCACACCATCGCATCTTCAAAATTTCAAACTCTCATTACTAGATCAACTTTCTCCTAATATTCATGGCAACACCACTTTCTTCTACCCAAATCACAACAACATTAACAATAACCACAACCATTTTTCTGATTTTATTAATAAATCAAAAATTCTTCAAAACTCACTTTCTCAAACATTATCCCATTTTTACCCTCTTGCCGGCCGTCTACATGATGCCACCACCATTCACTGTAACGACGACGGTGTTTTCTTCATCGAATCACAAACAACCACCACTCTCTCCGAAATTCTCAACGATTCTAATTTCAAAGATCTCTAGAACCGGTGGATCTAGAACCGATTTCCGGTATTATATCTCTTCTTGTTTTGCCTTCAGGCCTGAGAAGTCAGGACGGATGCATGCTTCCTTCACATCTGACGGGAAACATATCGTTTCACTTCGCGAAGGTTCAAATGTTTGTATCTAGAATCACACTGGCCAGGATAGGAATACCTCCAAAGCAAAGCAGATTTTGTCTTCCGGGAGTTTTCTATCCCACAATGCAACAATAGCCATACTTGGTTTCATTGAATAACGGAAATATCAATATGACTATTTTTTTACATACTTACACATATTTTTTCAAAGTTTTCAGATAACAAAAAAAATTAGAAAAATTTTATATACTTGAACACTTTTCTCCAAAGTGTGTAGGTAACAAAATAAATTTGGAAAAATTTTACATACCTGCACACTTTTTTCCAAAGTGTTCAGGTAAAAAAAAATTAGAAAAATTTTATATACCTGAACACTTTTTCCCAAAGTGTGTAGGTAACAAAATAAATTTGGAAAAATTTTATATACCTAAACACTTAGTTTATATATAAGGGCAAATTCATCCATTCAAAATTAATGTTGGGGTAGATGGACAATTGTTGGGGTAGAAAATTCTCATCTTTAGAGCTCGGCCTAATAATTTGGCCCAATGAATATCTTAGCCCAATTTATCCTTCGTTTTCGTTTTTTTTTATATTTTTTCCCGTTAAAACTTGGCCACCATCTTCATAATTATCCAAGATAAATTCTCTTCCAACACCCCGTGATTCTTTTTAACCCCCAAAATTCATTCTAATTTTGCCCTTGTAGAAAAATTCGGTACGCAAAAACCGAATTTTTTCTTAGTGCAAATTCAGGAAAAATTCGGTAAACAAAAACCGGATTTTTTTATCAAGGCAAAAAATTCCGGTAAACAGAATCCAGATTTTTTATACAAGGGCAAAAACGAAAAATCCAAGAGGTGAAAAACAAACATGGATGGGTAGAGAATTTATCATTATCCAATGTTTTTAAATCCTATAGTAATAGTTTGTAAGTATATATATAATAACATGAATTCAAAATATGAGAGAAAAGGTTGATGTATAATTATCCCTCCAATAAAAATGATCAATGAGAATTGATCTGTTGAGTTCAAACAGAGAAAAATGATCAGTAATTTGTTGTTTGTCATGTTGAAGGAATTCCATAATTTAATAGCATACATGATAACTATGGACCTTACTCTATTAATAAAGTGAATATTCACTTTACAAAATAGAGTAAGATATATCTTTACGATTTGACGATTATATAACAAATTACATATGAGATAATATCCATTAACACGAGGTGTCAATTAACACCTAATTAAATAGTTTAAAATTTTAATCATATGAAAATTAAAGAGGATTATCATATGAAAATTTGTACGAGCCCCCGTGTTTTCATAAAGAATTCACATTGAATTTTAGCTTCCGAATTTGAAATTCAAGAATTCAAAACACAAGTTAAAAAGAAGGCAACTAACAGAACTTTTCTTTGGACACAATGAACATTAATAACGAAGCACGGCTACCATTGTCATCCACATCCATTTGAGATCTTGTCTTCTTATCATCGGAGAATGACTTTTTGTTTGAATATCGTTGATTGAAAGAACTTCAATATTGTCCTTGTGGAAATATTCATATTGTATTCAGATATATTTTTTCAATGGACTCGTCTGCATGAAGCTTTAAGTCAGCCAGTCATTAATGCCTCATCCGAACATTCAGCACCATGTGAAGAACTAAACCAGCTGAACTCCTCTTCAGTATTGAGACTCCCTATTCCAAATGCTAAATCACAACTTATGCATGATTGTATAGAATCAATTAATTTTTCAGACAAAGGAATAGATGAGGTAATTTTATTCAAATTGGAGGGTTAAATAAATTATAGATGAGGTAATCTGTGTTCCTGGGTGTTAAATAAATTATATAATTATTGTACCACTCCTTGTGTTACCTCCACCAGCTTAATGATGGGAATGCTGTCTACTAAATTTTTTCCGCCTCCTCCCAAATCCTTCTGGACAACCACTTTCTCAAGGCCGATTTCCATCTCGACCCTTGAATAGTAGTTGTACAGGAGAACCTAAATGGCCCCTAACGTGAGTACGATCACACTCGAAGCTGGGGAAAAAAAATTAATCAATATATTAATTTGTCAAAAAATAATAATATATAATGCAATTAGTTTAATTTTTTAATAGTCACACAAATGTTAATATCATACGGCGCTCACTATAAGACAAATGGTAAGTGCAAATGGCATGGATCGTACACTCCTTGTTCGAATGACTTGCACCTACACACATGTTATTAATGAAGCATGCAACAAACTAACAATTAAAAATAATAATAGTAATAGTAAAGTAGTATGTGTGTGCACTCTTGTACGTGCGTGCGTGCGTACGTGTGTGATAAATAAATTATATAATTATTGTACCACCTCCCTATGCTACTTCTCTATGAGGTGGCCACCTACCTCCACCAGCTTAATGACGGGAATGCCGCCTAAATTCTCCCCGCTTCCTCCCAAATCATCCTGGACAACAACTCTGTCAACGTCGATTTCCCTACCAGCTCGTGGTAGCTATACAAGATAAGCCGAATAGTACCTAGTGCGAGTCTGATCACATTGGGGAGCTGGGGAAAAAATTAATCAATATAAAACATACTACTTTACTATAAGTGATCACATGAAGTCACAAATGTATATAAAAACAAAATATCATGTAACAAAACAATTTATATCATGAAAAAATACAGCTCTATGCCAATTATTTTGTGTGTTAGGTGCTATAGATAAAATAGCAGAAAATACCTCGATCCTCTATGCAGCGCTCTTTTTTGTCCTAAAAAATCTCCCCTCCGCCTCCCTCTGCCGCCTACCCTCAGTCTCCCTCCTCCCCATCTTATGCTTTTGGAGTCTCAACTGGAGTTTCTTCTGTTGTTTGTGTTGGTTCTTCTGTTGTTGGTGCTTCTATGGCAGGAACTTCAGATTCAGATCGCGCTTCTTCATTTCCTTCAAACAAACTTCAAACAAACAACCAACCAAGCACGCACGCACTTACTTTTATTTTAATGAAGCATGCAACAAATTAACCCTCAAATTGCTTATGGCAATCAATGTGGGTTTATTTTTATCGATCTTCTTAGTTATACAATTTGCTATAGCTAAGAAGCATCATGTCGTGGTACTTGGATGGATTTGTACTTCTTTATCCATCGTTGTTTTTGCGGCACCGCTGAGCGTTATGGTAAGTTAATTATGTATAATTTAAACTACTTTACTACTACTACTACTACTACTTTTTTTTAACTGCTGATTTGTTGCATTCTTTATCAATAACATGTGTGTAGGTACAAGTCATTCGAACAAGAAGTGTTGAGTTATCCTATACAGCTACTACTCACGGGCCGGTAGGCAAACCGACGTTAAGAGAGTTGTTATTAAGGAGGATTTGGGAGGTAGGTGGCCACCTCATAGAGAGGTAGCATAGGGAGGTGGTACAATAATTATATTTCATTTTGGCTTCTTCAAAAAAAATATATATAATTTATTGGGTAAATGATCATTTACCCCCCTGCAAAATAAGCGAATTTTCGTTTACCCCCCTGTGCAGATTTTTTTTCTGTTTACCCCCCTGCAAAACATAGATTCCCTCATTTTGCCCCCCGGGTGTACAGCAGGACATGTGACTGTGCACATATGCTGACGTGGCTTGTACGCGTGGAAAAAAATTATTTATATTTTTTTTTAAAAATTCCACATAAGATAATATATTATTTTTTTTAAAAAAAAAATCCTAAAATAAAAAAAAAAAAAACGAATTTTTTTATTTTGCATCAAAAATAAAGATTTACTCCAAGATTTACTCCCAAATAAAATTTATTTTTAAAATAAAAATTTTAAAAATTTATTTTCAAATCTTTTTTAATTAAAAAAAATAGAATCTTTATTTGCCCTAGAAATAGAAAAAGTACCGTAAAAACAATAGGAAAAGAAGTTTCAGTTTTCATCTTCTACCAAAAGTACATGTAATGAATCTTTATTTTCAAAACTCGGCCAAATAAAAGGCCATGTCAACAAGTGCACAATTTAAGTGTTGAAGACAAAAAATTCCATCTGGAAAATACCCCAAAAAAAACAATGTTTCATAAAATCTTGCACCAAACCATTGGGGGTTTCTCTAGCGCATCCTTCTTGCTTCTCTTTCAGACTCAAGTAGGGTGAGGACATCTCTTCTAGAAATTATTTCCACTGTAGCTCACCTATGCTGACGACTAACAACATGTATATAGTGACAGGTTCTTCTTCAATGCAACAATCTGATGATCAAGAACATATTCATCTTTATCAACTTGAATGAACAACTTGATGTTCATGGATAGCTTCATTATCATTGCTGGCATTCTCTTCCTCAAAATCTTCAGCAACATCTTATTTTTCTTCTTCAACCTGAACATTCTGATGTCCAAGGGCATGAGCTAAGAATCGAACCCCTGACCATATGCTTAAGGGGATCAAAATCCTTATCACTTGAACCAATTCATTATTGGTCAAAAACTTTTATAATTTATTTAAACTAATTCATTATTAGTAACTGTAACATTTATTTTAAAATAGACCCCAGACCCCACATAAATTCAATTTGCACCACCCATTGAATTTTTATCCTTGAATTTCACCCAGCTTTCCTTTATTCTCCCTTCAAGTTAATCACTCTCTTTTGCCAAATCCTTCCATTGTTACTAATAGTTACGAATTATAACTGTTCTGGTAAAAACTCAAAGGGGGTTGTATTATTGATTAAATGGTGTGATTACACTTGGTTCAATCCCAACAACCCTGGGAGTTTTATAAGTCAGAAGTTGTTCTTGATCTGGTGAAGAACATAGGGGGTTTGTAATATTCAGGATTGATAATTGATACAAGTATGATCAGAGAAAAAATTGATTCTCTTTACAAGATTGAAAGAATGGTGATTTCTCAGAATGAGGGAGAGTCTATGTAGAATCAGTGAAAAAGTTCTATATCTCTTCTCTTGAAACAGACCCTATTTATAGGCAAAAAATCTTCCCTTGCTTCTTAAGTAACTGCCTTGCTTGGAGAGGAATTCATGGGTAGTGGGCGGTTACTTTTCCTTCTTCTCCAAGCTTCTTCCTTCTTCTCCAAGTTTCTTCCTTCTTCTCCAAGTCATGGTGGATCATGCTTATCATGTGTTTTTCATTGTTGTTTTCACGCTTCTCCTTTAGATGCTCCCATTGGGCTTTTTCGTATTGGGCCTTAACAAATCACACCCTGGTCCATGGCCCGGTACACAGCCCCCCAAGCACGAGGCTTCAAGAAGGCGAAGTGCTTTTGAATGAAGTCACTTGGCAATTATTATGCCTCGATGTTGTTCTATGTCGCCCATTTGTTGCTGACTCATATTCTTTGTTTGCTTGTCGCCTTTGCCTTCCTTTTGTTGTTGATATTTCTTAGCTAATTTGTACGCCCTTCTATGACTTTTGAATATCTTGATGTACGCCATTTGTGGCTTTGAATATTGTTGTCATTGTTTCTTGGCGACTTTGAGCAAGTTGGCGAGTCGCCCTTCCTCTTTTTTTTCATTGTATTTGCATTTTCAAGCTAGCGTTGTCACCAATCTCGCCTCTTCATCTCTCGCGATTCGTCCCTCCTTGTCTTCTTGAAATCAAATTGAAACTTTGAGGATAGTAACTTTGTTGGTCTGTACTTCTGCTTCTTCTATTCAACATGAGTTTCTTATTTTCTTTTGACATTCTATATTTGAAGATTGTAAGTAGTCTAGCGTAATCTGTCTCGTTGTAGTTGATTTTCGTACTGTCAGGCTTGCACGCCTTATTTTGTAACTATTGTTTCTTTGGAGATTTAGAAAGAATTGGCGCTGCTCGGAGTCGCCCTTCCACTGTACTTTGTGTTTGGTGTTGAAAATAATCTCGCCTTTGAAATTTTTAACTTTGCACCTGCAATGTCTTTAGCACTTTAAATATAATTATATATCATTTATGAATAACTTTATACCTGATGCCTTTTGGTGGTTGCAAATGATTTGGCGTTATAATGAATCGCCTTGCTTTGGTTGTGTATAAGCTTTTTCTGGCGGTGTTGATAATCTCGCCTTTCTTCGCTGTATCTTTTCCTGACACCCCCTACTCGTAAGATTTACGGGTAGCGCCAAAGCATTTCAACTTGTCTTTTTCTGACGCCCCCTACTCGTAAGATTTACAGGTAACGCCAAGGCCTTTCAACCTTGTTTTCTTTTCTTTTTCTGACGCCCAACTCGTAAGACTTACAGGTAACGCCAAGGCCTTGCAACCTTGTTTAATTTTGCTTTTTCTGACGTACCCAACTCGTAAGACTTACAGGTAACGCCAAGGCCTTTCAACCTTGTTTAATTTTTCTTTTTCTGACGTACCCAACTCGTAAGACTTACAGGTAACGCCAAGGCCTTGCAACCTTGTTTAATTTTTCTTTTTCTGACGTACCCAACTCGTAAGACTTACAGGTAACGCCAAGGCCTTGCAACCTTGTTTGATTTTTCTTTTTCTGACGTACCCAACTCGTAGGTGACGCCAAGGCACTGTAACCCCTGTTTAATAATTTTATTTTTTTTTCTGACGTACCCAACTCGTAGGTGACGCCAAGGCACTGTAACCCCTGTTTAATAATTTTTTTTTTTTTCTGACGTACCCAACTCGTAGGTGACGCCAAGGCACTGTAACCCCTGTTTAATAATTTTTTTTTTCTGACGTACCCAACTCGTAAGACTTACAGGTGACGCCAAGGCCTTTCAACCTTTGTTTTGTTTTTATATGTGGTTCAGAGCCCGCAACTTAATCATGATTGCTGCAAATAAGCTTTGATACATTAGAAGTTCAACAATAATAATATATGAAAAAATAAAACAAACGAAAATGATACCGCCATGGGCGGTTTGTTGCGGCGCTCCTCGCCTAGCAAGAAAAACAATTATGTTTTGGCGTGGCGAGACTGAGTTCCATTGTGGTAGTCATCGCGGAATATGCTTCAACCTGAAATATTAGTTGGCGACTTTTATCTCGTCGGGTGGCATTAATGACCAATTGCTTATACTTTGCCTTCTCTTGGGAGAGTGTTGCTTTCCATGTATTTTGCACATGTAAGAAAAATACACACCACGTTATGAGAGATGACGTTAGAGACATATAAGAACCACATTTCCTGTGTTATCTCATTGCAAAAATAATAATAACAGCATATAACTACCAAGGGTGCTACAGTAACATTTTATTCCTTCAAACTTGAAGTATTAGAATCCTTTAACCCGAAGTATTAGGATAAGTGAAAAACAGAGTACAACAAGTCCACAAGTTTGAATTATTTTGACTCTTCATCAATTACTGATTGTTTATGATTAACAAATCCAAAATCACTAATTAACTTAACTATAACATGGCACATACACCACATCATCAATAACAGTAGAATATTAAAGATGACTGGAATCCGTGAAATTAAAGGAACTGGTAACTGAGCAATACATCCTCAGTAAAATTAAAGAGAAAAGAAAGCTATCACCTGGGTTATGATCATTCAAGCTAACCGATGATCCGATAATGGTTAGTGACTACAAGTACATGTTTTGGCGCGGCGAGATTGAATTCCATTGCAGTGGTTATCGCGGAATATGCTTGAACCTGAAATATTAGTTGGCGACTTCTATCTCACCGAGTGGCAATCAATGTTCAGCTGCTTGTGTTTTATGATCACCTCTCTTAGCAGGAGTGTTGCGCTCAAAGTATTTTGCACATGCAAGGACACACAAACAAACGTTATGAAAAATATATAGCCATTTAGTGGCTACTATTTCAATTCGATTAACACGTTATTCCCAGATTGTTCCCAACAATCTTAACAGTCTTGGAGCATCTATTGCTTGAAAGTATATTTCATCTACAGTATCATTCTATATATACTTATTAATTAGGCTTGGATCATAAATTCCCGTAAAAATCGTTAGTCATTATGTCATTGAAATTTCACTCGATGTCAATAGCGAATTCAGTAGTAGTTCCAAAAATAGAAGATTCAAATTTTCTTTTCAAGTAAAAGTGACATAATTGTATATCAGTGAGACAAATAACTACTATCATATAAAGGCAAGAAATATAACCAATTTTTCTATTGGACTCTAAAATATCACGTTGTGTAAACTAACAGTGACAATCATCATGTTTGAATAGGCAAGCTAGTAGTCCACAACAATTTGGAAAATACGGCTATCAAAACCGATTGTCATACACACATATTATTTAATATTATTTATTCAATAAATTATTTTATTCAAGAAGCATATACACACAGACTTAATTTATCCAGAACACATTACTAATCATGGACCTTTCATTAAGAGGATAATGTCATTAAACGAACAAAGATAATAAATTGCAGAGAAGTTTCATAGTTAAAAAGCATTTCAGAGTACTTTCCTGAGGATTTTGAATAGAGTCTGTTCCGCATAGAGTCTGTGTTGCTTGAATTCTTGTGAGACGGATGTTGAGCTCGTCTTGATCAGTCGTCATGTTCTTTCCGAACCTGGGTAATTACACTGATTCCTTCATAAACTTGGTGATGAAGCGGTGTTTCCTATACGAATCAAACTATGACACGGCGATTCCTTCACAAATCCGACGGCGACGCGACGGTTCCTTCACAAGTCTGACTGCGGCGATGCCATTTTCTCCACAACCGACGGCGGCGGCGGCTTCGTTGTTGCCACATGAAGCTTGGCCAGCGGCGACCATACTATGCTGGGGGAGAAAACAACACACTCCCAGATGATAACTTAATTTGAAGTAACAAAACACGCAGTGGGTGTTTTTCTTCGTTTCTATAATGGCTTCCAGGGAGTATCATGAGAACAAAGATTTCGTGAATCAACCATGACTTCCCAAATTGATTGACAACGACGGTGACATCATCAGAATTCAAATGGAAAAATTGGTATGACGGCAAAGCAGTATCACTGTGTGTTTGTGGAGATGTTTGATTTTTGTCTAGTTTTATGTGGTAGGCTGGGATCAAATGATTTTACCGCAGCCCCACGGTGGGCGCCAAAATGTTCTGGTAAAAACTCAAAGGGGGTTGTATTATTGATTAAATGGTGTGATTACACTTGGTTCAATCCCAACAACCCTGGGAGTTTTATAAGTCAGAAGTTGTTCTTGATCTGGTGAAGAACATAGGGGGTTTGTAATATTCAGGATTGATAATTGATACAAGTATGATCAGAGAAAAAATTGATTCTCTTTACAAGATTGAAAGAATGGTGATTTCTCAGAATGAGGGAGAGTCTATGTAGAATCAGTGAAAAAGTTCTATATCTCTTCTCTTGAAACAGACCCTATTTATAGGCAAAAAATCTTCCCTTGCTTCTTAAGTAACTGCCTTGCTTGGAGAGGAATTCATGGGTAGTGGGCGGTTACTTTTCCTTCTTCTCCAAGCTTCTTCCTTCTTCTCCAAGTTTCTTCCTTCTTCTCCAAGTCATGGTGGATCATGCTTATCATGTGTTTTTCATTGTTGTTTTCACGCTTCTCCTTTAGATGCTCCCATTGGGCTTTTTCGTATTGGGCCTTAACAAATCACACCCTGGTCCATGGCCCGGTACAATAACCATGTAGTATTAATGGATACCCATAAATATTGGATGGATAGCTGTTTAACACCCCATCTACATAACTGGTAATTAAAGTAAATGCTTTTAATGTACCAAAAAAAGGAAGTAAATGCTTTTATCCAACTTTATTTCATAGTTGGTTCAGTGGTGATTGACGCTGAACTTGGTAGGGAGGACCGCAGTTTGATCCCCGCAACTGCAATTGGGAAGGGGCTGAAATCACTTGATACCAGAACTAACACCCGAAACAGATTCAACTGGTGGTGAAAAAAAAAAATAAGACATGTGAATTTCTACAACTGGGTGTGAGTTTCCTCAATTGCATTTTCATTTTAACATTTTTATCTAAATTTATTATTTGATGATCAAACATAATTTAAACAAAAATCATAAATTAATTGTTTCAAAATTGAACAACAAAAACATATAAAACTAGAACTTTGACCCATGCGGTGCATGAGTCTAATTAGGTGTAATATGTAACAATAAAAAATAAAATACAAAAATTCTAAGAGCGTTTTCAATAAGAGTAGTATAGGGAATTTCATGAACTAATTATTCTATATTTGTTTATGTGCTTATTTTATATTTTAAATAATTCTGGAACCCCATCGTTTTGTTTACTTATTAAAAAAAATTAATGATAACTAAAGGTTAAAAAATTGATGATAATTAAAGATTAAAAAAAAATCAAAGACATAATCAAGAACATAAACTTAAGTAGACATTTATAAATAAATAAAAATTGTGATTAATTCTGCCGTTCAAATTTATTGAAAATAGGGTTAACATATTAGGATTCCTAAATTCTTTCATAATTGAAGCACAAGTTTTAGCGGTTGAAAGGTTTTATTGTAAGTAAGGGATGCAGGTTCGATTGACAAATCTGTATTTTTTTAATATAAAGCTGCAATAAAAAGAAAGAGAAAATGAGAGGGGAAAAATTTGGTTTAGGGTTAGCTTATGTTAGCAAGCTTATAATATAAGAAAGGGTAAATGATCATTTACCCCCCTGCAAAATAAGCGAATTTTCGTTTACCCCCTGTGCAGATTTTTTTTCTGTTTACCCCCCTGCAAAACATAGATTCCCTCATTTTGCCCCCCGGGTGTACAGCAGGACATGTGACTGTGCACATATGCTGACGTGGCTTGTACGCGTGGAAAAAAATTATTTATATTTTTTGATGCAAAATAAAAAAATTCGTTTTTTTTTTTTTTTATTTTAGGATTTTTTTTTAAAAAAAAATAATATATTATCTTATGTGGAATTTTTAAAAAAAATATAAATAATTTTTTTCCACGCGTACAAGCCACGTCAGCATATGTGCACAGTCACATGTCCTGCTGTACACCCGGGGGGCAAAATGAGGGAATCTATGTTTTGCAGGGGGGTAAACAGAAAAAAAATCTGCACAGGGGGGTAAACGAAAATTCGCTTATTTTGCAGGGGGGTAAATGATCATTTACCCTAATTTATTTAACACACACGGACGCACGCATGCACACACGAGTGCACACACATACTACTTTATTATTACTATTATTATTTTTAATTGTTAATTTGTTGCATGCTTCATTAAAATAAAAGTAAGTGCGTGCGTGCTTGGTTGGTCGTTTGTTTGAAGTTTGTTTGAAGGAAATGAAGAAGCGCGATCTGAATCTGATAGATATCGATTGGCAAGCTTCAAACTTCAAACAAACAAGCAAAGAAAATCAGCAGATCTGAATCTAATAGATATCCTACGTTGTGAACTAATTTGGATGCGTGAGGTAGTAGGTAGGAGAGGAAAGGGAGAATGAGTGATTGAATCTGATTGATTGATTGTGTTCTGTTCTTTTTCAGAGGTAGATTCAAGTTTGGCTAAATCATTTATTTTTGTTTCCCTTTTATGTATTGTCTAGTTTTAAGTTTGATAGCAACATATAGTTTCTTATTTCGTTCACAAACGGTCTTGTGATTTTGGTCTATGGGTACAGGCTATGTTATCATTGATATTGTAGTACAAATTATAGCAAGTCACAAGCAAGTTTTATGTTTAATGTTGTTGTATCTATATTTCATTTGATTTATTTTGTTTTGGTTTTCCTTCAATTCCACGTTGGACTTACTTTCACATTGTACTTTCATTTTTCCCTCTTTTATTACAATATATAAAAGAAGAACAGCATAAAGCTTTCATTCGCCACCGTAATTGGTAGCATTATTTTCTTGTGTGCTTTGGTTGTATTATGTCTTCCTACAGATGGACGGCGTTATAATTATTTCTATCAACGCTTTTGGATGTGTCGTATTTTAATTACAGCAATTAACCCTCAAATTGCTTATGGCAATCAATGTGGGTTTATTTTTATCGATCTTTTTAGTTATACAATTTGCTATAGCTAAGAAGCATCATGTCGTGGTACTTGGATGGATTTGTACTTCTTTATCCATCGTTGTTTTTGCGGCACCGCTGAGCGTTATGGTAAGTTAATTATGTATAATTTAAACTACTTTACTACTACTACTACTACTTTTTTTTAACTGCTGATTTTTTGCATTCTTTATCAATAACATGTGTGTAGGTACAAGTCATTCGAACAAGAAGTGTTGAGTTATCCTATACAACTACTACTCACGGGTCGGTAGGCAAACCGACGTTAAGAGAGTTGTTATTCAGGAGGATTTGGGAGGTAGGTGGCCACCTCATAGAGAGGTAGCATAGGGAGGTGGTACAATAATTATATTTCATTTTGGCTTCTTCAAAAAAAAAAAATATATAATTTATTTAACACACACGGACGCACGCACGTACGCACGCATGCACACGCGAGTGCACACACATACTACTTTATTATTACTATTATTATTTTTAATTGTTAATTTGTTGCATGCTTCATTAATAACATGTGTGTATGTACAAGTCATTCGAACAAGGAGTGTACGATACATGACATTTGCACTTACCGTTTGTCTTATAGTGAGCGCCACAATATGATATTAACATTGACGTGACTATTAAAAAATTAAACTAATTGCATTATATATTAATTTTTTTGACAAATTAATATATTGATTAATTTTTTCCCCAACTTCCAGTGTGATCGTACTCACGCTGGGGGTCATTTAGGTTCTCCTGTACGACTACTATTCACAGGCCGGGAGGGAAACCGACATTGAGAAAGTTGTTGTCCGGGAGGATTTGGGAGGAGGCGGGGAGAATTCAGTAGGTGGCGCTCCCGTCATTGAGTTGGTGGAGGTAGGTGGCCGCCTCGTAGAGGTAGAAGAGGGAGGTGGGTGAGGGTGGAGCAGACGGAGACAGAGTGTCAGTGGTTGTGGCTGGGGGATAGGTAGAGAGAGGGGAGATGTCTGAAGTTCCTATAACAAAACAACCAGAATTGAAAGTTAAACTAAACATTATTGACTAAATATGTCTCGTACGATACCTTTACGAGATGCATTTTTTTTTCTTTTTCTGTTTCTTATTATTACAACAAAAAAAAAGGCGGCCCAGGCATGTGTTAGGCATGTCCGGCGGCATCATCGCCCATGGGTTGAAGGATTAAAGTTGATCCAGTGCAGATCCAATCAATGACTTTTGTGTCATCAACAATACAGATCCGGAAGCATGAATATTCAGGAAACTTCATTATAGTCAAATGTGTAGGCTTATGCAATATGCATTTTTATGCTATTAACACGGATGTTGTGAGTTTATTCGCAGATTCATCCTTTTTGAATTTGTATGATATCAATGTACTCTTATCAATTTGAATGAATGGATATCTTTTATTTTTGACAAAAATCAAATTAACTCATTTCATTCATAACAATATATTCAATACAAGATGACATATGATCATAACAATGTGAACTAGCATATGACAATGACGCTCTTGCTAATGAATGAGCCACATTGTTTGCTTGTCGCCGAAAATAACTTATCTTAAAATTTGAAGAAAAAAAAAGAGTGAAGTTTTACAAGAATTTAAAATAGCTCCTACTTCTGAATTGGTACCATTATTGTTGGAAATGCCTACTTGCTTAAATGACATCATTAATCATAAAAAGATTAAAGATTCTCTCTTATTTTGTTATTATTTTTTTATAAGATAACTCCATATCATTATACTTCCTCATAAATCAAGAGCTGCAATTCCAGATTTTTTTAGGTTGAACAAACTCTTTGCATACCCAGCACCGCATTGATTGATTGCGGCACAGAGCTTAATCCCAGAATTATTTTTTGATAAGTTCTTATTTCAATTTCTTCTTTCAAACTCTTTATTTTTTACTTGTTGCTTGTATTGCTAGAATAAATATTGGGATTGGAATTCTACATTCAATCAATTTTATTCCACTTTGAATTTTTATGGACTTTCAATTTTGTATTCCACTTTGAATTAAACCAAGCACTGGAATTAAGAACAACATAGAAATATTATGCCCAAAAGTGAAACGGGGAAAGAAAAGAATAAGTAAAGCTTGATGAGGATGCAGTAAGCAGTGTGCTTATGGGAGATTGCATTGACCTTGTTAACCCAGGAGTAGCACCAACATTGACAACATGGCATCTCTTTAAACTGTTAATAAGACTGCTATTACCAATATTGGGCAGTCCAACCAAACCGATAGTGATTGACTTCTTGATCTGTGAAGACAAAGCAAAAATAATT